>NC_136262.1:126898386-127055223 GCF_964187855.1 Myxine glutinosa | reverse complement strand
AGCTTTCAATGAGCGCACGTAATGACGTCACTGCCATGTACATACGCTCTGCCTGTCAAGCTCTCAAGAGAACCCTCCGACAGAGCAGAATTTTGATCTTAGTTTCAGATACTGTCATAAGTGTATGTAAAACTCACAGTTACCGACCTGGTTTCGCCCTTTTGGGAGAACTGGAGAAAGAAAGCTGGAGAACTGAAGATATATTTGGATTGGTTGCTCCGGCTGCATCCAGGCGATTCCATATAATGAGTGGATACCAGAGATAATGTGCCATGTGGCAGATGGTACTTATCGCTCCCATTAAGGTACAGGATAGCTGGATGGCATACCTTAATGGCGGTTCACCACTGATGGTATGAAATCGCATAGTAACTGGTATATAACCGAAAGGTTTTCAGAGACAAAAGTGTATGCAGGACTCACTGCGTTGTCCTGATGAGCCCTAAAAGGGCGAAACCAGGTCGGTAACTGTGAGTTTTACATACACTTATGACAGTATATGAACTAAGATCAAAATTCTGCTCTGTCTGAGGGTTCTCTTGAGAGCTTGACAGGCAGAGCATATGTACATGGCAGTGACGTCATTACGTGCGCTCATTGAAAGCTGGAGAACTGAAGATATATTTGGATTGGTTGCTCCCGGCTGCATCCAGGCGATTCCATATAATCAGTGGATACCAGAGATAATGTGCCATGTGGCAGATGGTACTTATCACTCCCATTAAGGTACAGCATAGCTGGATGGGATACCTTAATGGCGGTTCATCACTGATGGTATGAAATCGCATAGTAACTGGTATATAACCGAAAGGTTTTCATTGTCATGAGTGTATGCAGGACTCACTGCGTTGCCCTGATGAGCCCCAAAAGGGTGAAACAAGGTCGGTAACTGTGAGTTTTACATACACTTATGACAGTATTTGAACTAAGATCAAAATTCTGCTCTGTCGGAGGTTTCTCTTGAGAGCTTGACAGGCAGAGCGTATGTATATGGCACTGACGTCATTACGTGCGCTCATTGAAAGCTGGAGAACTGAAGATCTATTTGGATTGGTTGCTCCCGGCTATATATATAGTATATTAAGCAAGGTAATATAATCGAACCATCTCGCAAAGATCTCGCTCTCTCTTACCAGCATGGATCATTGTCTGACTTTGGCTCACAGCTGGCCAAGTCTCGCATGAGCATTCGTGTGACTGGATCTTAAATAGCCTTGATCCCCTAGCAGGCAACACCAACAGTTCCTCTTCTAAATTCACATTCACCACAATTTCATTTGTTGTATTGTTGATTTTCCTTGTCTCGTTTCTGGGTCCCGTCCCACGTGCGCAAAAAAAGGTAACGCCAATTTTCGGCTTATTCGCCTCGGAGTTAAAGCAAACTGTTCGGCTGTCTGCCACCCATGATCTTAATCAACGGCGACATGACAGTATGCAAGTAAGGTTTGGGCCGCTAAGTTTCATGGTTTTAGAGTTATGGAGGAGACACACACACTGACACATACACACACATACATCTGTGGCCAACAACATTTTTGTTGTGAGTAAACTTACACATGCAATTCTGATAACTCCTCAACCACGTCCCTCACTGAAAGTCCTCCCTTCGCCCAAAGCCTCAACCTCCCCCTTCAAATCTGTCCATCTTTACTCTCCCCCTACTTTGCTCACCATCCTCCCGCTCATGAAAGCAAATTGGCATTCCCATATCGAAACAGCAGAATATTTAACACTTTCTGCCCCCCCCACTATCATGCTATCGCCGACTTCACAGAAACCCATCACGGTCGCTTGTCCAACCTCAAATTTTACGAGAAAATGTACGGAAATAATAAGAAGGACCTGGGACATTATGTTGCTTGAGATTGCTGCTTGAGAAAATGAAACATAGTTATTTGGGTGGTGTACAAACAACATAACACTGCTTCAATCAATGAGGCCTATAATCACAAGGATTTTGATACCTATTGGTTCAAAACCCTTTTAACTGTCACAATGGTTGTTTTACACTGAAGGGAAAACTTGTAGAGAGGGCATGGCGATTTTGATATATGACGTCTTTCACTTTGAATCGCAGTAATCACTAACATGGCGGCTGTAGTATAGAATTTGTGGGTGGAGTCAGGTGAATCGTCCAGGTGAATGGGTGGTACCCGGGCGCACAGATGGACACACACGCCGATGGCTCCTTTTATAGTATAGATTTCTGGAGTACACCACTGAGCAGCTATATTTCATACCCCACCTTCTAATAAGATCGATTGGAAATTTATCCTCGGATAATTTATTAAATATGCCCAGGGGAAAAGTGGGGAAGGGAGGAGGGGTGGAAGAGTGTCAAAATTCATAAACAAAAATTGAGGAGGGAGAAAGAAGGAGGGAGTAGAGGGGGGCGGGGGGGGGGGGGGGAGTCTGTGAGATGTGGGGAGAGAAAGAGAAAGGAGCTTAGGTGGAGAGAGCACCAGACAAGCCAAAAGAGGACATAAGGTGGATGTGGAAAAATATTTATAAATAATAAACAAACTTTGAAAGAAAAAAAAAGTACAGAAGAAAGAGCAGATTAATAAACGTGCAGGAGGCCCAATGAGGGCACACGATTGGTTACCGATGAAAGTGATATTGCAGGCTTCTTAAATCATGACTTTGCTTTATCATTTATGCAAGAGCAGGTACAGAGAGGACTAGAGGAAGAAGCTATCTGCAGAAGTGAGGAAGGGCTGTTAGGAGAGTTTCAGGTGGAGGAGATGAGGAAGGAGATGGCAAGAAGAGCTAAGAGAAAATATAGTTCCATTGTCTATATGTATCTGAGAATGTTCCAGAAGGTAGCAGAGTAGAAAAGTGGGATAATATATATATATATATATACTGAAACGCAAAAGAAACTTACCACCTTTGAAACCTTTAAATATCAACAATAACACTGCGTGTAGTAAATGTGTGAACTTATTTGTGGACAATGGTGTCCTCACTGTCAGACAAAACGGTCACGGATGGTCACTTGAACCTTCAATGGTCACTTCATAGCACAGCTGTTGAACAGCCGTTTTGACTGTCAGTGATTAGCCAAGGGGTACGGGATGATTTTAATGAGCTGCACGTGATGTCTTGATATTGGCTTTAAAAAGACCAGTGCAAATGGGCATTTCAATCAACATGCCACGATTGTCAAGGATCAACGGCAGCGTGCCCTGGGCATGCTGCAAGGTGGGACTGAGCTACCGAACAAAACCAACAATTGCTATTGAAACATTGCATTTTATTGATGACATGTCAAGTTTTTGACCAAGATACACCATCTCATCAGTTTGTTCTACAGTACAGAACAGCACAGGGTGCAATGTCAGTCCCCTTTCAATAGCGTGTGTGGCAGGTAGCTCAGTCCGCCTTGCAGCATGCCCAGGGCACGCTGCCGTTGATCCCTTGACAATCGTGGCATGTTGATTGAAATGCCCATTTTGCACTGGTCTTTTTAAGCCAATATCAAGACAGCACGTGCAGCTCATTAAAATCATCCCGTACCCCTTGGCTAATCACTGACAGTCAAAACGGCTGTTCAACAGCTGTGCTATGAAGTGACCATTGAAGGTTCAAGTGACCATCCGTGACCGTTTTGTCTGACAGTGAGGACACTATTGTCCACAAATAAGTTCACACATTTACTACACGCAGTGTTATTGTTGATATTTAAAGGTTTCAAAGGTGGTAAGTTTCTTTTGCGTTTCAGTATATATTTAATGGTTCACTGGAGTCAGGTAAGATAATGGAGGATTGGAGAGTAAGAAATATAAGTGAGAAACAACAAAATTTAAGAATGGATTGAGGGAAGCATTGGATAATTGGAGTCATTAACTTAATTTCAAGAGTGGGGAAGGTGTTGGGAAATGGTGATTAAAAATCAGATGAAGAAAGTGCTCGGCTACAAGAGAAGTAAAAAGGATTTCAGGTTGCACTTTAAGGTGGGTGGTTTATAGATTGAATGAGGGTGGTATTAACATTATGCATGAACAGTGATGAACTGAGTGAGGTTTCATCTTGATGAGTGTATCCAGCTTTGTTTGGCATATTTGAGAAAAAGGCAGCTGCTGGAGAAAGGCTTAAGTGCAGATACACCATATTGATTCGAGGGTTGGATCGGTTCAGCTATTAGGAGTGGTTGAGGGAAACCGAGCATTTTATTGAATGGAGACTGCAGAAGAATCTAAATTCAAAATGTCGATGTATAACCTCATCATTGGCTTGATATCTATCTCCATCGAGTCCATTGGCAACTTTTCCAGGTAAATATAAATTATATATATATGTATATATATATGACGAGAAGAGGAAGAAGTTCAAGGAGTGGCAGAAGGCGAAGGGTATGGGGGCAGAAGAGGCAGAGCATGAAAGTTATAAGGCAGCCAAGAAGGCTGCAAAGAAAGAGGTAGCAAAGGCGCAGGAGGCATGTAGGAAAATGTTCGGAGAACGCTTGGATTCGGAAGAGGGTCAGAGAGCGGTATTCAGGATTGCAAAGCAGATAGCGAAAGAGAGGTGTGATGTGATGGGGGTGAGGTTGCTTGAAGGATGAAGTGGGACAAATCGTTGTGGACCCAGATGGAATTAAAAGAAGATGGAAAAGATATATGGAAATGCTGTTGAATGCAGAGAATGAATGGGATGGCAACATTGAGAGTAACCCAGTTTTAGGACCGGCAGAGAAGATAACCGAGCAGGAAGTTGAGGAAGCGATAAAAGCAATGAAGAGTAGAAAAGCGGGAGGGCCGACGGGAGTTGTGGGAGATATGTTGAAGGCAGCAGGAAGTTGGGGTGTGAAGAGAATGACAGAGATCTGCAATCTGGTGGTGAAAGAAGGCCGCATTCCAGTGGATTGGAACTGAGTACCCTCGTCCCTCTATACAAGGGGAAAGGTGACCCTCTGGAGTGTGGCTCGTACCGAGCGATAAAGTTATTGGAGCATGGAATGAAGGTATTGGAAAGGGTGTTGGAGAGGAGGATAACGAAGAAGGTGAAGATCGACGAAATGCAGTTTGGATTTATGCCAGGAAGAGGAACGACAGACGTGCTTTTTATTGTGAGGCAGTTGCAGCAGAAGTACATGGAGAAGAGGAAGACGTTGTTTCTTGGGTTTGTTGATCTGGAAAAAAGCATTCGATAGGGTTCCACGTGAAGTAGTGACATGGGCATTGAGGAAGTTAGGAGTGGAGGAATGGTTGATTAGAGTAGTGATGGCAATGTACAAAAGAGCGCGCACAGCTGTAAGGACGAAGGACGGGAACAGTGATGAGTTTGAGGTGAAGGTGGGAGTGCATCAGGGGTCGGTACTGGGTCCACTACTATTTTTACCTGTGATGGAGGTGCTGGCTCGGAACGTAACGGAGGGTTTACCGTGGGAGTTGTTGTATGCAGATGATCTGGTGTTGATTGCAGAAATTATGGATGGACTGAAGGAGAAGATGAACAAGTCATCTTCCTCCCAGTCATCTTCAAGGCCCTCTGCCTCCCACAAATCTCCCGATGTCCCTGCCCTCAAATGTTGTGTTTGTGTGCTTCCTCCCTTTCTCTCCCCATCTTGTCGACCGCTCCCCTTTTTATTTACTTTGTTTGCTTGTTTGTTTGATTTGTTTGTTTGATAAATGTTAGCTCCTTTCACGAGCCTCGACTCTGTATACAAAAAAGGAGTGAAGAGGGATTGGTGAGGAGTGTGGAGGGATTGGAGAAGAGTGTGGAGGGATTGAGAGGGAATGTGGAGGGATTGGAGAAGTGTGAAGGGATTGGAGAAGTGTGGAGGGATTGGAGAAGAGTGTGGAGGGATTGGAGAAGAGTGTGGAGGGGATTGGAGAAGAGTGTGGAGGGATTGGAGAAGAGTGTGGAGGGATTGGAGAAGAGTGTGGAGGGATTGAGAAGAGTGTGGAGGGATTGGAGAAGAGTGTGGAGGGATTGGAGAAGAGTGTGGAGGATTGCAGAGGAGTGTGGAAGGATTGCAGAGAAGTGTGGAGGGATTGCAGAGGAGTGTGGAGGGATTGCAGAGGAGTGTGGAGGGATTGCAGAGGAGTGTGGAGGGATTGCAGAGGAGTGTGGAGGGATTGCAGAGGAGTGTGGAGGGATTGCAGAGGAGTGTGGAGGGATTGCAGAGGAGTGTGGGAGGGATTGCAGAGGAGTGTGGAGGGATTGCAGAGGAGTGTGGAGGGATTGCAGAGGAGTGTGGAGGGATTGCAGAGGAGTGTGGTGGGATTGCAGAGGAGTGTGGAGGGATTGCAGAGGAGTGTGGAGGGATTGCAGAGGAGTGTGGAGGGATTGCAGAGGAGTGTGGAGGGATTGGAGAGGAGTGTGGGGGGATTGGAGAGGAGTGTGGAGGGATTGGAGAAGAGTGTGGAGGGATTGGAGAAGAGTGTGGAGGGATTGGAGAAGAGTGTGGAGGATTGGAGAAGAGGTCTGGAGGGATTGGAAAGAAGTGTGGAGGGATTGGAGAGGAGTGTGGAGTGATTGGAGAGGAATGAGGGAGTGAGGTGAGAAGAGTATAGGGAAGAGAGGAGTAAGGAGGAGTTGTAAAAGGAAGAGAGGAGTGAGGAAGAGTTGGAAAGGAGCGAGGGGTTGAGGGGAGAGGAGTGAGGAGGAGTTAGAAAGGAGTAAGGGGAGAGGAGTAAAGCGAAGAGAGGAGTTGGGAGTGGGGAGAGGGGAGAGAGGAGAGGAGTGAAGGGTAACATATTATATGAGGGGAGGGGAGAGGAGATGAGTGAAGGGTAACATATTATGTAAAGCTAATAAATTGTGTAGACTACATAATTTCTGGATCTGATGAATTGCCAGTACCCATTTTGGTAAAACTGAATATGAGAATATGCAGCATCGAAATGAAGATGTCCAAATGTCACACACGTCCATGCCTGTGGGATTCCCACAGGTGCTCCACGAGTACACAAAACTCTCCTCCAGTCTGTCCATCCGACGTCTATCCATTCATGGGGGTGGGTTCCCCAGTTGAAGGAGTGGCTTCACCTGTTCTGGGAGGGGCTTCAACATCAAATATCCACCATTTTGTTGTAGGCGCATACGTAGCTGATGATGCCTCTTTTGTTAGGCTCGCACTTTCTGACTCTCTCACGGTTTTACCAAAGCTTGGATTCAATATCTTATTTCATTTTTCATAGTGGCTAGGATGGTTTGAGACTCGGTTGCAAAAGAACAGGAAGAAAATTGGACAAAAGTTAACGTTTTTAGACAAAAATGCATTTAATGGATTTAAGGCCTGCAATATGAAGTCCATTCGGATTCCCTCACGGCCTCACACATTTGAGGTCTTGAAAGCCCTTTTTTTTTTTGTATACAACATCGAGGCTCGTGTGGGAGCTAACATTAATCACAAAAAACATAAACGGACACATAAAACATAAAATAAAAGGAGTGGGAGACAAGATGAGGAGAGAGAGGGAAGCACACAAGTACAACAGTAGAGAACAGGGACATCGGGAGATCTGTGGAAGGGAGAGGGCCTTGGGGGTAGGGGGCAGGGGAAGTGAGGAGTGGGTAGGGAGTGGTATAAAACAAATGGACACTGCTAGAACTTCAAGGAAAGTAGTTGGTATTTCAAAAAAGTGGATCTGGGGTGAAGTAACGGGGTAGAAAAGATCAAGGTTTTGGATGGGGGAAGATAAGAGATGGTGGTGAACAGCTGTTTTAAAGACATGGAAGGAGGAGTGGGATTGAAGACAGTGAGGGAGTTTGTTCCAGAGGCGGTAGAAAAGAGGAATGAAAGAGTGAAGGTGAGCAAGAGAGTCTTGATTTTGGCAGTTTAACCATCAGAGGGTTGCTGGCAGATCTTGTGCGACCGGTATGAATATTTGGGGGACAGAGCACAGAGAGAGCTGGGGGAGCAAGGCCGGAAAGGAGTCGGTAGAAGACAGAAATACTACCAACCTGCCTGCGGTGACTGAGTAAAAGGCCCTCAGAGTCAGCTTCATCGAGGGAGAGTCCAATGATTCTGAAAGCTTTGGTTTCAACAGCGCGAAGCTGAGCTAGGTGTGAGGCAGGAGCACCAGCCCAGAGGGGGGAGCAGTATTCCATTGAGTTGCGGATGAAAGCCTTGTATGTGGTGAGGAGCTCAGGTGTACCAATGAGGGACTTTGCACGATGGAGGATGCCCAGTCGGCGACTGGCTTTGGAGGCAAGCTTGGAAATGTTGTTTTCCCAGGAAAGATCATTGCAGATAGTGAGACCCAAAAGCTTGAGTGACAGAACTTATTGGAGAGGATTGTTGAAAAAGTAGATGGGAGGGTTGTCCAGACGGTCTTTTCGGAGAGACATAGTGCGAGTGTGAGATTTGTCAGGATTGAAAGACATGTTCCATATTTTTGTCCAGGTCTGCAGAGAGTGAGGAGGCTGCTGCCTGCCGATCTGAGGGATGAGGTATGGAGCGGCAGAGAGTGGATTCATCAGCAAAGAGACAGAGAGGATTTTCTAGAGAGTCGGATAGATCATTGATGAAGACCAGAAAAAGCACAGAGCCCAGATCACTGCCTTAGGGAACTCCAACCTGAACAGGAAGGGTTGATGAGAGAAATCCATTCGCAGGGAGAATGTTTAGAACAAGTGAGAGTACAGCGCAAGAGGGATCCAGAATGAGGGGGGCAAAATCCCGGCCAGTGAGTTATTTTATCGCTCGTGGTCTGACGTCATCGGTCCTCCCTACCAATCAGTCCGTCGTCTCTCGACCTCTAGAATGTTCTTCTGGCGTCAGTCCCTCACCATCAGCCGAGTGCTTCGTGCTCTCCTCCTCATGCCATCGGTTGGTGGCCAATCAGTTCGTCGTTTCCCTTGCTCTTACTTCACCAATCAGCGAGCTGCTTCTTGGTTTGCTCTGGCCAATCCCTGTTCCCCATGGCATGGCTTTTGGCCTCCTTGCTCCGATGTGTGTTTCCCCACAGTGTGGTTTGCGGCAGCTCCCAAACTGGCTTCCGGGTGGGTTTCCATTATTATTATTTGCTATGTGTGGTGCTTTTAATGGTGCGATTCCTCACTTGTGTTTATGTGTGGTGTCATACTGGACAATGGATAAATCACCAGGTCTCACAAACAGGGGAATTAACATAATCACTACTCAACTTAGCACAAGGATCAGCCTTGTATGATCAAAAATATACACTTACGCGAACAAACCGCCTAAACAAACTTATTACATGTGGGGTTCCCTATCACGATAATCGGAGCATGATACCTATACAGATCTACCTGAATCTATATATCACTCTACCCCAAAATTCCTAACTATATATATATATATATATATATATATATATATATATATATATATATATATATATATATATATATATATATATATATATATATTATATATATAATATATATATATATATATATATATATATATAGATATATATATATATATAAAAGAAAGTTTTTGTTTGTTTGATTGTTTGTTTGTCTGCACGTGCTAATCTCCTGAACGGTGAAAGATAGGAGGAAACCTCTGATACAAAAAATGTAGGGACGGGCCCCGGGAAGGTTTTAGGCTAGGTGGCGAGGCTGCGAGCCGCCTTGGCCGGGCTGGGCAAATTTCGCAATTAAAAGCTGAGCTGAATTATAGTAGTCAATCTTCTACGGCCACGAGTAAAAGCTGAATTCGAGTAGTAAATTCATTCAAAAAGAACCCGGGCAGCGCCGGGTGCTTTCGGCTAATATATATATATTAATATATATATATATATATATATATATATATATATATAAATGTCAAGTAGTAGATTTGTTATTGCCTAAAGTTCAGTTATAGACGTTGGTTGCTAATGTGTTATGATTTAAATGTTGTCTAAAAATGCTATTTTCATAAAGTAAATAAAGGGTTTTTGCTTCGTTTTAGTTTTGGATGAGGAAAGGCTTAAAATGAGGTCATGCTGAACAAATTGTATACGTGTGCTTTTTTCGAGGCTGGTCGTAAAACCACGCCCACATGCGCGTGATTTTGTGTAACGCGAGTAGAATGTTTAGAGTGCAGACATAAACCTATCGTTAACCATATATATTTTGTTTTAATCACAGCAACGCATGACTCTGTATAAACATGCTTTGGATTACTCATGTACACAAACCCATAAAATATATGGGTTTGTTTGGCTAAGCATACACTCTCCTCTTTGTGAGTTACATTTCTGTTTTCTCGGAGCCCAGAGAAACATTTGGTCCAAATGATAAGGAAGGGCTGACTCCCCCGAATGATAACGGTGGGAGGGACTCTCGCCAGTCGCTTCGTTCTCTCGGAGATTTTCTGATAATCGTATTCGTATATAAGTGAATGAGAATCAATGCGTTTTCAGGAAGGCTTGACGTGGCATGAGACTGGCTCTTGCTATAGATGTCTTGGCCTCCTCCGGATCTGTATAAGTTGGTTTTTAATAAAGCTGCGCCATTCCAGGCTATTGTGGACTTCTTTTGCAAACGAAGAGCTGATTCTTCACAGATGGTACCAGGAGTGGGGTGTCAACAGACGCGGAGGACGGGAAACGGAGCCCGAGGGACAGGAGGAAGGCTGACCTGAGGCCGGCGCCGGCACGTTGATTTGATTAAAGGTGGGAGTTGTTTTATATCAGAGGGCTATTATTCCAAATTCGTACCTTCCTCCCTCGCGCGGGTTCAGTCTCCTTGTCTTCCGCGCTGTCTGCACTCGAACAGAAATTGTAAGTAAAGGCTCATTTAGGCCTCAGAATGACGTAGCTTTGTTAAAGCCAGGATAAACAAGTAAGGATACAAGTAAGGACTTAACAGTAAGCTTAAAGTTACAGTTAGCACCAGGAGGGGAAAATGAGGTCGGACAGCCATATAGGCTGAAGCCAGGTGGCCAAGATTTTTCCAGGAAGGAACAGCCCAGAGACAAGATGGGGTATGCCATTGCATGCCAGGGAACGAAGGGCTGTGGCTAAACTTAGATAGAAGGCCATAGGAACATAGAAGGCCATAGGAACATGGCCAGTAAAAGGATTTGCGCAGGATATCGGTGAAGATAACGTTCGGTACAAGGGAAGGGGGGAAAGTGAGGTCGGACAGCCATATAGGTCGAGCCAGGCCGAGAACTTTCCAGGAAGGAACAGCCCAGAGACAAGATGGGGTATGCCATTGCATGCCAGGGAAGGAGGGCTGTGGTTAACTTAGACGGCCAAAGGGACATGGCCAGGAAGGGTGAAATGCGTAGGTACCAGGTAGGTTTGACAAGAAGGTAGTGACAACTACGAGGTCAAGCCAGGAAGCTCTAGACTAAGTTCTAGACAAGAGGTCCAGATAAAGCAGGCCAGGATCTGGTGGACAAGAGAAAATAAATAAGCTCACAGGAAATGGGCCAGGTGGCCACAGGGTGAGAAGGACAGGTTAGGTTTTGAAATATTGAAAATTGAAGCAGGAGCTGCATTGTAGGAATTTGAAGCTTCAGAGCCAAAGGAAGCAAGTTCAGGAAGCAAAGTTCAGGACAAAACAATTAAGGAGGTAGTTAAACAAGTAAATCAGCGAGTGATGCCGCTGGACCAGATACCAGACCAAGACCCCCCACCCCCCCAAGACCTGAGCTCAGTCCCAGGGCTCTAGGCAACACCCCAACACCCCGCCCTGCCTTCCCTTTTTTTCACCTCAACCCACCCCCCGTCCAACCAGTCCCAAAAATCCTTTTCCTTGAATGAGAGACGTAACATGAATGAGCAAAGATTGTTTGGGAGTGGCTGGAGAAAGGCATGATTTGAGTCGATCTGAGTTTCGCGCGAAGAATGGGAGACTCACTCGTATATGAATGAGGAATGAATGTATATTGGGATGTTAATTGACGTGTGTGTCTGGCCAATGTGTTTGTCTGTGTGTCATGTGCAAAGCAGAGGGTTTCGGTGTGAAACTTTGTAAGCGATCTGCTCGACTTGGGGGAAATTCAGGCCGGGAATGTCCATTTTAACGTCTATCCGAGAGAACAGGCGAGGTCCTGAACTGAGTCCGGATTTTCATCTGTTTGGGAGTTGTTTGGGAAGCGAATTGATATAAATCGGGTCAGGAAAGCACCCGGAGTGCCCTTGTCGACCTACTGTTGATATGAAGCGGTTTCTTGGAGATGGTTGCAGAATTCGAATCAATATGTGTGTTTTACTTGAATTGAAGAGTTCATTCAATGGCAGATATTGTGTATTGTATGTGTGGGATGTATCGCTGAGGCAGCTCACCTTTGGAATTGGTGTCATATAGTGCATTTTGGGTCAGAGAGGTCAAGCGTCGGAGATCCTGTTAGCTAGGGATGAGTTCTGACAGCTCAATGTTCTGACAGCTCACATGTCAGGTCGCAGATTTGTTATGACAGCTTTTCGCACTTTGTTATGACAGCCGACTGCATGTCCCAACGTAAGGTAAACCCCGCCGCGAACGCGAATAGAGCGGCGTGCAGGGAGTGTTGGGATTCGTGTGGAGGCACGAGGGTGCGCGCCAAGACGGGGGGCGGCGTGGCGTCGTCGCGTTGAGATGGTTGTGCCAGGTCGATCGGCGATCTCTGAATTTAAATCGGATTTTTGTCATGTGTGTTGTGAAATTAAACGTCTATCCGAGAATCCTGGCAATGTTCGTTTAACTAAAGTGTGGTACAAACCTGTGTTTCCGCCGTGCGGCTCCGTGGAAGTTTGGGTAGAGGGATATTGGGTGTTCAGACAGGAGCCGAGCGAGCCGCGAGTCACGGGTGTGCTGTATGAGATTTGCTCAGAGTGCTGGCGATAACTCGCCCACTCTCAGAGGAGGATGTGTGCCCAAATGCATTGTGGGTCATTTCGACTTTGCTGGATGTCGGACGTTCATGTCAGACGAGCCATGTCGGAATAGTGGCCGGCTGCGACATATATGCCAGGCAATGTCACAGGACGAATACGTTACTTATAAGATGGATTTTTATTTAAGATGGATTTATAAGATGGATAGATGGATGGATTTATTTAAGATGGCTAAAATAAACGATTTCAAGACAGAGTAATTAATTTCCGGAGCCAAGTTCCAACAGGAAGTCTTGTTCGTACAGTAAGGTACAGTGCGGAGTGGCGGCTGGAAGATGCATCGATGCATTTGTGTTGATCGATGCGGACACAGATTTAGTATGCTGGTAAGGTCAAGTTATTAAAATAGGAAATTCAATAATTTGAGCAGAAATGTCACGTTTCAACAGAACGCTGATCCGAGGAAGGAGGACGGTTGAGGTTTCAACTGTCGGTATGTGGTGTGGCTTGTGCCAAGGTGTGGGCGCGAGGAGGTGTGTTGATGAAGCGTTGTGCGAACGAGGAAGGATGTGCGAAAGGTGTGCACCAGGTAGAGAGGTGCTGCATTGTAGAGCACGTACGGAAGTCCCTGAACGGATTGTGACGGTTGTTGGATTCGTAGGAGCTAGCATTTTGCGATGTAGAGCCTCAATAAGGGTCATTTGTCTGTCTGGATGTGGTTCTTGCAGGGAATGACGCCGGACTTGTATTATTTGCGGAAAAATAAAGCGCTGGTTACCCCAATTCGAAGTTTGACCTTTTAAAGTTTAGTTGACCTTTGTTCGAGATATGCAAGGGAAAGGTCAGAGGTAATTCACTAACCTTGGAAGAACGACAGGCGGAGTCAGTCTACAGGGTGTTGCTTTAACGACAGGATATATAGGACTTAAATCTGGAGAATATCGGGACATATATTGTGGGTAAAACCAAAATCATGTACGTAATTAATGAACAGAGAATATCGAGTCCTGTTTGTCGTTGTAATTGTCATTGATGTCCCGATTCAGGGGTCTCAAGAAATAAACAGACTTCCGGTGCCGACCGGAAGCGTCAGGTACAGTACGCTTGGAATTTAATTTAACCGGGTCGAGTACAGTAACGTGTTCGATCGAGCTGTGGGGATTTGAGATGGATTTGAGTCACGTTAAATGGAGGACAGTTGGGAGGATGAAGAGATGCAAGTAACGTGGATTAAATTGTGGTATCACGAGTTGGGTGCCAGAGATATTGTGGTTATTATAACTCACTGATTATAGGGGGCGCCGGGCGCACCGAGTACAGATCGGGTTGCATGATGGAGCACGCATGCATGGATTTTGGCTTTGCGAGGCTCCGGATAGAAATTGGCATTTCGATGCTGTGGATTATATTGTGCCTGCCCGGAAAGGTGATGTCCGGTGCTGGGGCTGGCGACATGCCTCTGTTATTTGTCTGTCTGTCGGTCTGATTGTAAGTCTTTGGTACTGGGAGGGCTAATTGAGTGCTTAGGCGTCATTGTTCCATGGAGGCAGGTCCGGGGGTTTTGGTCCAGCCTGCAAGGAGTCCAGGGGCTTGTTTTAGGGCTGGGTCGCCAAAAATGGGATGCTGTGCCCATCTGGATGTAAAATTATCCATCAAGGACGGGGAATAATGTGCAGTGTGATTGGGTAAGAGGTAAAGGCCATAAAACACCAACCCCATGAGGAACGAAATAAATGGAGAGATGTTGGGATCACATGATGGTTGGGATTGAAGAACAACCTACTGGGATTTCAAACCTGTGTTTGGGTCTGGGGCAACTGGGTGATGGGCAACAGTGTATGAGTGAGTAATTATGATCTGTTTAAGTGTAAGAGGCGGTGGAGAAGAAAGGGGTGATGAAAAGTTATTTGTTTAGTGTGAAGTAGGTTGGTTGCTTACTTGTCACAGTAAGATGAGAGTTGTGTTTTTAAGCTTGGTCTTTGAATGAATTGTTGCTTGGAATGTGTTGATTGGAAAAGTGATTTCTGATCGCTGATCCGATCTGGTTTTGAATTGTTGATTTAATTTTGAATTGATTGGAGGTAATAAGGATTTGTGTTGATTTCCTGATTTGAGTTCATCTGGAAACAAAGACAGATGGGATTAATGTGTATATCAGGAACATTTTGGAAAGAAATATGGATATATGACATTACTAAAATATAACCAAGCAATTGAGAGTTCTTGGGTTAATGGGATATAAATAAATGCATCTACAAGTTGATGGTTTATAAAAATTTAGTTCTGGATGATACTTAAACGATGAACAATGTTGGCAATATACAAAGAATGTGACTTGTTTTTTGGGGGGCAAAGTTATGAGTGGTTGTGGGCAAACGAAGATTAATTTAGATTTATCATAGTTAAGTTCGAGGAAGTTGATTTGAAGCCAGAATTTCATTTGGATGCCAGAAAGGAGAAAGGAGATGCTGAAAGCCAGAAAGGAGATGCTGTTGTCTACTCTGAATGACAGGTGGCGGTATCCAGGGCGCTGAGGAGTTTGTTCACGTTGTAAAGTTTGTTTATTTAGTTTGTTTATTGTAGAGAAGAGTGCTTTTGGGATTCCGGAGCCAGAGTGGATAATTTGAGAGTAGTAGGTGGTCCATGTGAAGCTTGGGAGTGAACTGATTTGGGTTTAATAGGCACAAGCTGGTCTAAACAGGGTGAGGAGGATGGCGTGATTGATGATGTCAAAGGAGGCATTGAGGTGAGGAGGATGAAAATGTTGAGGTTGCCGGCATCAGAGGAGAGAAAAGGTCGCTGGTGATTTTGAGGAGAGCAGTTTCAGTACTGTGGCTGGAGCAGAATCCGGATTGGGATGTTTCATACAGGTTATTGGCAGAGTGGTGATATTTGAGTTGAGTGGCCACAGCACGTTCCAAAACTTTTGACAGAAAGGGTAGATTGGAGATGGGTCTGAAGCTATTTAGGGTGTCAGGGTTTAGTCCAGGGTTTTTCCAGAATGGGGGTGAAGTTTCACGAGTTTTGGGGAAATCGGTATGTGAAGCTGGATTAAGTTGGAACTGCTTGATGAGCCATGGAGATGGATTGGGTTTTGTTGTTGGTTGTCTGGGTGTTCGGTTGTTGCATTGCCAAAGGTTTCTGTGTGGTGGACACACTCGTTGGCTGTTGTCTTGTGTGACGTGGATGGAGATGTATGTGGCTGTGTGTGGCTGCCTGGAGGGGAAGGCGGCTACAGTGGTTGATATTGGTTGTGGGTTGTCCGGGGTGCTTCGATTTGCATAAGGGGTGAAGATTGGGATATTACATTATTTTGAGTAAGTATTGGCATGAGTAATTACAGAAGTAATTATGAGTTATTATGAGTAATTAGTGGTATGAGTATTAGTTATGAGTTCCAGGTGTTGAGCTAGTTATGCTAGTTATCCAGCTAGTTATGAGTAAGTGATTATTTTAGTAAAATTACATGTTTCGCTGTGTTGTTGATCTGGGGACAAGCTAGTTTGATGGGTACCCTGGGGTCTTCAGCGTGTCTATGTGTTTGTCTGGCTGTTACACTAGACTCTGGGATGTGTTTTCATGAGACGAATTTCAGAATTGATGACAATTCAGTGAGTATGGTGGACAACGTGAAGTGGCTGGTGTGAAGGAAGGGGTTGGGAAAGATGGACCCCCTTCACGAATACCCAGTAGGGTAGCTTAATTTCAGACATAACAGTGAGAATCTATTTTGAGCGAATCACAGTGGGTGAGGAAAACATTGTGTGTGACCAGACACCAGAACTGACCAGAATTGAAATTGGAAGTAGACCAGGTTATTTCTATTATTTGTTTATTCGTGAAAATAAATAAATAATAGGGGGAGGTTAATGGAGGTTAATGGTGGTTTGTTTGTGTTAATGGAGGTTAATGGTGGTTTGTTTGTGTTAATTCTAGTTGAAACTCTCGCTGAAGTAATTTTCGTTTATTTTTATTTTTTGATTCGATTTGAGAGTTGAGATGATTGATTTTTTATTAATTTTATAATTTTATTTTTATTGATGTTGGAAACAGGTAATGGGATGCTGAGAGAAGGATTGAATTTAATTTGAATTGGACTGGATTAAATGGGATTGAATTTAAAAATTGAATATTGGATAAAATTGGATCCACTTGAAAAAAGTGGATTAGGAAATTGGAGAAAAGGTGTTCTATGAAACTATGAATTGAATGAATTGAATCTATGAATTGGAGACCTGTAGACCAGGCGCTCCCAGGAGACTTGTGGACCAGGTGTTCCACCAGAGGAAAAAGACCAGGTGTTCGTGGAGCACTTCACCTGCAAGAACGCCTTGGAACCAAGGTGGAAGGGACCAGTCCAGGTGTTGCTGAATACACCAACGGCAGTCTTTTGCGAGGGCAAGACTTCGTGGATCCACGCCACGCACTGTAAGTTGGCCATACAAGCACCAGACACTACACCACAGCAACCACAGTAAGGATGGGCCTAATCATAGGTACAATACTATTGATAGCGACAGCAGCTAGGGGAAACTCCGATTCCAATAGATGCGAAAACGAAACCCGACACCTCACCGTAACATGGGGACAAAGAGTATCACTACCATGTTTCGAACAGAAAGCCCTGCACACAAATTGGGTGAACATAAATTGGCTAGCACTGTCGGCAGGGCCTGGACGCGTTGGCATGATACTACAAAAGCAACGAGAGTTCCGGGAAGACGGGCAAGCTAGCATTAAGACCTTGGCCCAACCAGGATACCAATGGGGAACCCCTGATTTTAAGCTACAAACACGCACACGCCTAGGGAAAGACATGACCATGCAGGTCCGGTGCAGCGTCTGGACCCCTGGCGCGGCCGGTGGCGAAAAGAACTACATACCATGCATCGAATACATACTCACGCCGCAACCCCAGGATAAGGCCCCAAAGAGGGGGGAAAACACATATTGGAAAGTGGCCAGGGAGGTGGCAACAATTCAAAATAGGACACACTGCTGGTCGTGCATGCGCTTTCCCCAAGCAGGCACCACAGGAATACACATGATAGTGCTACCCTTGTCCCTCAATGACCTCTGCTCACAACCTATCGATTCCCCATGTTTAGTCACCACGCTGGAAAGAGAAGGGGTTGACAACGGCAAGAGTTGCAATCGACAATTTAATTATCGCCCGTCAATGATTGCCCATGTGGCCGAGAGGCCTGCCCCCGTCTGGGTCAAACCACAGAAAGGGAGGGTCTGCCTCCAGGGTTCCGGCCACTTGCGTATGGGAGAATCAGAATGCGCCTACACTCTCCCCGGGAAGCTGGGACAAGGGAGCTCGGGGATTACATTACGAATAGTACTGCAAGATAAACGCAACCACAACATAACGGCTATAACATTCTCTAGGGGGGTTAGTAGGATTAATGGGGTGGTAAAGGGACTCCAGTGCTTATCCACCCACCTGGTCCCACCCCATGGGACAATGTTTATATGCGGCGACAAGGCTTACCCCTATTTACCAAATAATTGGGGGGGCACATGTTATCTGGGTTCAGTTCTTCCTGACGTTGAGATACTGGATGAGCGAGACCCAAAGTCCTTGGACAGGCGTTATAAGAGGTCAGTCATGAACGAAGATGGAACCACTAAACTACACGGGAGTCTATGGGAAAAGGTGTTTGGTTTCTTCTTCCCAGGAGCGGGCACAGTCATGGATAGTTTCCGGATAGACAAATTGGCTTTGGCCCTAGAAAAGGTGGCAAACGACACCGCTACGGCTCATGACATACTATTGGATACGGTGATTCACATGCGTACAATGGTGATGCAGAATCGGGTGGCTTTGGACATGCTCTTGGCAGAGAAAGGAGGGGTATGCGGAATTATAGAGGGAAAATGTTGCACTTACATACCCGATCCATCTGAAGGAGTGTCAGCCGCAATAGTGAGACTAAGGGAAACTAGCCACGCCCTGACAATCGATCGGATCGCGCGCGAGAACTCTTATAAATTTAGCTGGCTCACTGACTGGTTCCAGGGATGGACGGGCACCATAGTGAAGTGGTTATTGACCGCACTGGCTGTGATAATCGGGGTAGTAATTTGGGGGGCACTAATGAAATCTCTAGTCCTCCTCTGTATGAGAAAGTACTTTACAGGATGGAAAGTGAAGAAGCCGCCGACAACGACTATGGTTCTGACCACAGAGGCCGTCGACCTGAACGGGTCCTTCAACAAGGCAGTTGCGACCAGCGCTCCAGAAAATTGTATTGAATTTTGTGACGACTGTGATACTTGTGTGGATCCCATGTGGGAACTGGCTGCTGCCTGTAACGGTGTATGTGATGACTGTGATACTTGTGCTATAAACCCCTTGCGTGTACTGGCTAACGCTGCTTATGTATTACAAGCTGACAGCTGCACGCCCCCTTCTGACCCAACTATGGATCTGATTGCGACACTGGGTCTGGCGGTCGAGGGACCCGACGTGGATATCCTAGACCCGCAAGCCGACCAGGCGCTCATGGGAGACTTTGACATAAAGGAAGTTCCTCTCTTTTCTCCAAATGTTTTAAGTTCAAATGCTTCAAGTGAATCGGATTTTTACGCTCTGTACCCTGACCAGGAAATTGAGACACAAGATACTGACAATACTATGTATTCCCCAGAACAGCAGCACGTGAGGGACCTCATGGGCATGATCGTTGATTAACTTCGAAGATCTGCAAGGACTGGGTCTGCAAAGGGTGGGGGGAGCAAGTTCCGCAGGGGAGGTGATGGGCCCTCTGGCGGAGCAGAACCTCATCTGGACCAGACACCTTCGTTGTGGATCCGAAACGTTAATGGACTTTCATGTTCTGAGCCCTCAGGCTCCGAGCACGCACCACACGACACGTTCGCCAAATGCACGGGCGAGGCGCTTTGGGCGCACGATATGCCCTTGGGAGATACCCGCATTACACAATTATTTTTTCAATACCCGCATTACACAATTATTTTTCAATAAAGCCCGATGTGGCACGTTGTCTCTTAAGATACTTTGTCTCGACGAGACAAGAGGAAGGAATGTCAAGTAGTAGATTTGTTATTGCCTAAAGTTCAGTTATAGACGTTGGTTGCTAATGTGTTATGATTTAAATGTTGTCTAAAAATGCTATTTTCATAAAGTAAATAAAGGGTTTTTGCTTCGTTTTAGTTTTGGATGAGGAAAGGCTTAAAATGAGGTCATGCTGAACAAATTGTATACGTGTGCTTTTTTCGAGGCTGGTCGTAAAACCACGCCCACATGCGCGTGATTTTGTGTAACGCGAGTAGAATGTTTAGAGTGCAGACATAAACCTATCGTTAACCATATATATTTTGTTTTAATCACAGCAACGCATGACTCTGTATAAACATGCTTTGGATTACTCATGTACACAAACCCATAAAATATATGGGTTTGTTTGGCTAAGCATACACTCTCCTCTTTGTGAGTTACATTTCTGTTTTCTCGGAGCCCAGAGAAACATTTGGTCCAAATGATAAGGAAGGGCTGACTCCCCCGAATGATAACGGTGGGAGGGACTCTCGCCAGTCGCTTCGTTCTCTCGGAGATTTTCTGATAATCGTATTCGTATATAAGTGAATGAGAATCAATGCGTTTTCAGGAAGGCTTGACGTGGCATGAGACTGGCTCTTGCTATAGATGTCTTGGCCTCCTCCGGATCTGTATAAGTTGGTTTTTAATAAAGCTGCGCCATTCCAGGCTATTGTGGACTTCTTTTGCAAACGAAGAGCTGATTCTTCACATATATACATATACATATATACACATATATATACATATACATATATACACATATATATACATACATATATATATATATATACATATATATATACATACATATATATATATATACATATATATATACATACATATATATATATATATATACATATATATATACATACATATATATATATATATATACATATATATATACATACATATATATATATATATACATATATATATATATATATATATATATATATACATACATATATATATATATATATATATATATATATACATATATATATATATATACATATATATATATATATATATATATACATATATATACATATATATATATATATATATATATACATATATATACATATATATATATATATATATATATATATATATGTATGTATATATATATATATATATATATATATATATATGTATGTATATATATATATATATATATATATATATATATGTATGTATATATATATATATATATATATATATATATATATGTATGTATATATATATATATATATATATATATATATATATATGTATGTATATATATATATATATATATATATATATATATATATATGTATGTATATATATATATGTATATATATATATATATGTATGTATATATATATGTATATATATATATATATATGTATGTATATATATATGTATATATATATATATATGTATGTATATATATATATATATATATATATATATATATATATATATATACATATATACATATATATATATATATATATATATATATATATATATATATATATATATATATATATATATATATATATATATATACATATATACATATATATACATGGTCGGATATATAAACGGCTACTGCATCAAATTTTGTGTAAAGCTTGGCGATTCCCAAGTGGAAACGATCCGCAAGATTCAACACCGTTCATTCCATTATGAAGGAGGATTTGGGCTTCAGGAGAATCTCAGCGAAGTTCGTACCAAAGCAGCTAACGATTGAGCAGAAGCAACTCCGTTTGGAGATCGCACAGGACATGCTGGAGACTGTGAACAGCGATCCCAGCTTCCTCAACACAGTGATCACTGGTGATGAGTCCTGGGTTTATGGGTACGACCCAGAAACCAAGTTGCAGTTTTGATGCAAGTTTGATGAAACACAAAATTTGATGCAGTAGCGTTGTTCAAGTTTTTCCATCATTTTGTCAAAAACGAAAATCCGACGGCGCTCACTTACATTTCCTCACTCATCGGCGGTCTGCTGTCGAATGACAGCTTCTGCAGGTGGGAAAAAATTCACGCGTGCGCATTAGGATCGCCTACATACGTGCACCAATCAACGCCTCCCTAGCTTCTTCTTTTTTACACACGAAAAATAAAGGTCGGATACTTTTTGAACACACTATTGTTCACACACTATGTAACCTATTAGCTATAATATACTCTTGTTGTATTTGAATGTGTTTTCATAGATCTTGCTTGATTCAAGTTTAATAAAGCCTGATATTGATCAAAGGCTTCTCCCTCATTCATTACAGAAATGCAACAAATAATGGTTTAATGAAATAAAGCATGGAAATAAAATGAATTGTGAGGTAAATCTATAATCCTAACTTGAGATGTCTCCACTCAGACACGAAAACAGACAGGGGAATGATAAAATAAAATAAAAAGAAAATACCCCCTTTTATTTGCCGGCACTTAGCTTTGGTCTCAACAAAGTCGTTGAATAATGTCGGCAGTCCAATGTGGCCCACAGCCGCCCGTGCGGGAAATGCACAAGATGGCGCAAAGTTTCTCCTCACTGCGCCACGACCATGCAGCAATTTGTGCGGCTGGTCCTGCCTCGCTCTCCACTCCCTCCGAAATGCAACGTGGCTCCAGCTCCCACGAGAAACACCACAGTTCACCAACACCCCTTCCTTCATGGTGAGAGAGTTCCCAAAACTCCACAGAGTTCTCCTCATGAGCCACTCGAGAGACAAAGGACAAAGCGTGACCACCCGATCAGCCGCCAGCACCAGAGAGAGAGAGACAGATTCTTCTTCCTCCTCTCCACGATCACACACGAGCCAGGAACAGCCAAGCCAGGGAAAAAAGGCGTCCGCCCGCCACAAAGCCAAATCACACCAGCACGCACATAGGAAAAAATGGCGTCTTCCTTGTTCGTGCCAATAGACCGAGAGAGCGACAGATTCTTCTTATTTTCCGGCCTGAGCGAGTTTGCTCTGACGTCACCCCTGGCCAATCACCCGAGCTCTGTCCATCGCCCCATGTCGGGCTCAACGAATGACGAAGCTTGGGGCATGGTCTGCCGGCCAAGATAGTTTCCATGCCCTTCGTCCCACTCTGGGGGTGTGGCCTTGTTCCTTAGTCGATTGGTGGGGCGGGGTTAATTGCCCGATCAGGAATGTTCGGCACTATGTCGGTTGTTGTGGTTAATGGAGCCGATTGCATGGCTGGCCGAGTGAATGTAAAAACATAAGGGAAAATCACAGGAGGCAATTACATACTGGGAATTATCCTTAAGCCCTATCGAACTAACACAAAACCACCCTCCATGTGGTGACACATAAACACCCTTAAAAGCTCACCGTTTCCCTTCTTATGTACATTGATATGTGCTTCCTACTCGCACGTGGTCCATGCTAATACTACACATTCCTATTTGTACTCGGGTATGTCATCACCTACCCCCCACAAACGTAAAAATACTTATCGAACTCCAAGGGAGTGTATGAATGACAACTGAATGTCTGGGTGTGTTTAAACACATATTTTGAAGATAATTTAGGGGGTGCTCATCACAAAAAAAACCCAGAATAAGCCTTAACAAAATGGTGGTGCACCATCTTCGTCAGACTTCTGTCACATAACCTCCATATAATAGGGTGTCACTCCACTGTACTGGCTCCTGCGATACTTTTAGGAAACCAGAAGATTTGAACTAACTGTTTTTAAAATTCCCTCTATATGATGGATCCAGATTGCATCTATTTCAAAGTATTAAGAAAGTGGGGATTGGCGGGGCAGATCTGCCGAACATTTTCGGCCATTTAAACTGGAAGCAATCAGCTTTCTATAACTTGCCAAACCAGCTGTTCCTTATTAACCATTTCGTTGGAGTGCTTGATTGCATGCTTAAGCCGCCTTGTGAGCGCTCTAAAATCTTCTTGGAAATGGGACACAGCAGGTTCACCATTCTCTTACCTTTTCATTTACTTTATTTGTTATTTTTCTTAAATGTTTGTTGCTCAACTTTGAGTGATATTCTTTGATATTTGTTCATTTGCATGGGAAGGGGTGGGTTGGGAGCCCGGGAGGAGGCAGGGGAGGGGTTGGATGAGAGAGGGGAAGAGGTAGAAGCCAGTGGAGGCAGCTGCAGGTCGAGTTACATCCCTTAAAGGCAGCGCATGTTATAATTGGTTCACGAGTTATCAAGTGACCACTATATTCGTCTTGTGTGTGTGTGTGTGTGTGTGTCTGTCTGTGTGTGTGTCTGTGTGTGTCTGTCTGTGTGTGTGTGTGTGTGTGTGTGTGTGTGTGTGTGTGTGTGTGTGTGTGTGTGTGTGGGTGTGTGTGTGTATGTGTCTTTCCGCAGCATAACTACCCGATGATATCATCAGATCTCGATGAAACTTGGGTGGGAGATTGATGTCATGATCCAGTTGTGTCCTGCCGAGAGTGGGCGTATTGTGGGCGGAGCCCACATTGCATTGTGGGTGGAGCCACGCCCAAAAAAGATGTATTTTTAGGGGGTAATCGAGTTCAAGCTACATCTTCTCCGAGGGGTTTGGTGGAGTCTGACAGGGGTTTCGATATTTGGTTAGGCCAATGTCATGTGTCTAGCCCCACGGAGGTCGATTTTTCTTTTTCTTTTTTTTTCTTTTTTAGTTATTTATTTATTTATTTTTCATTTCATTTTTCACCGAAATTTCGGTATTGTGTAGCTAACTAACCTCATAACTGATTTTACATTATTTTCTATCTCATTTCAAGGTCAGTAACCTTTGTTTTTTGACATTTCCGGGCCTGGCCTGTCCGGGCCTGTTTCGGTTATAGTCCGTCCTTTGTCATTGAATACCGCTCGCTCGTGAACCATCGTCGTCTCCTGATTTGTTTTATAATTTATCAATTATTTTGTTATTTTGTGCCTATTGTTAAGTTTGCCAAACCCTCATATTCTATGGCAGTGCCTTCCCTTGTCCTCTGGTCACGCTGCCTTCTGTTCCCCTCCCCTCACACTGCCTTTCCCAATCTTTTCCTAATGCTGCCTTCCATTCTTCTCCAATCATGCGGCCTTCCATTCCCCACCCCTCATGCTGCCTTCCCCTCTCCTCTCATGCTACCTTCCCTTCCCCTCTTCTCTCACACTACCTTAACTTCCCCTCTCCTCACAATGCCTTGCTTTCCTTTCTCCTCATGCTGCCTTCCCTTCCCCTCTCCTCATGCTGCCTTCCCTTCCCCTCTCATAAAACTGTCTTCCTTTCCTTTCTCCTCATGCTGCCTTCCCTTCTCCTCCCCTCATACTTTCTTTCCTTCCCCTCTCCTCATGCTGCCTTCCCTTCCCCTCTCATCAAACTGTCTTCCTTTCCTTTCTCCTCATGCTGCCTTCCCTTCTCCTCCCCTCATGCTGCCTTCCCTTCCCCTCTCATCAAACTGTCTTCCTTTCTCCTCATGCTGCCTTCCCTTCCCCTCTCATCAAACTGTCTTCCTTTCCTTTCTCCTCATGCTGCCTTCCCTTCTCCTCCCCTCATACTGCCTTCCCCTCACACTTTCTTTCCTTCCCCTCCCCTCATGCTGCCTTTTCTTCCCCTCTCCTCACTCTACTCTGCCTTCCTCTCCCCTCACACTGCCTCCCCGTCCCCTCCTGCTGCCTTCCCGCCCCCTCCTGCTGCCTTCCCGCCCCCTCCTGCTGCCTTCCCCACTCCTCCACTTTCCCCTATCACTCGCCCCTAACCCCTCCCTTACCCAACTCCCTCCCCTCTTCTTCCTCCCCCCCCCTTCCTCCTGTCTCCCCCCTCCCCCCCTCCCTCCTCCACTCTCCCTTCCCTTCTGCTCACCCTCCTCTCTCTTCCCCCCTCCCCTTCCCCCTGTTTCCCCTCCCCTCCCCATCCTCCCTTCCCTCCTCCACTCTCTCCCTCTCCCCCCCTCTCTTAATATTCCCATCACGAAGTGACTCCGCATTAAAAAAAAAACACCTTTAGAGGCCATTTTTCCCCGCAAAGCGGGGGTTGGCCTTTTTCGGGGACCGTGGTTGTTGTTGTTTTTTGGTCCCCTTTTTGAAGCAATGTTTTACGGCCGGATGCCCTTCCTGACGCCAACTCTTTTTGTCGCCTTTTTTTTTTTTTTACGACAAACAGGGAATTACCAGTGAACTGGTACTCAATTTGCCGACCTCGGAAGGATGACAGGCTGAGTCAACCCCCTGGCGTTAATTCAGCGATTGACCGGGATTACGAACCCAGGATCCTAGGTATCCTAAGCCCTCACCCTAGCCACTTGCCCAACACCAGCCTGCCGCAATTCCGGGTGCCTTTGCTAGTTTAAAATATTGTTCCCCTGCATATAGAGGTTTACAGCAGCTATACACATGCTTTCACAGGTACCACCATTTCTTTCACACTTCTTGCTTTTGTGTCAATATCTAATCCAACAGAATATCATGTAAATAACACTTTAAAAGCACATGTCCAGCCATGTTCTTTTTTACAAGTTAGAAAGTCTTCATATATGACTAAAAGTGACGAGGCCAACCTAAAAAAAACACCTGCTGGCACAGTAATCACAACCTTTGTAGTTAAACAGTCCCAAAAGCCACAATTTCACCACAATAATCCAAGTGTTGTGGATGAACAAGATCTTACATTCTTACATAGACCCATTTAAACTCAGATTTCAATAAGATTTTAAAAGAGCCAATCCTATGAAATGCAGACCATACACACTGAAGATGTAACAACAGCCATTATCTGTACATACCACGTTTACGTGTTATCAATCCAAGTTGATAGATTATCAAATCAATAATTTATGCAATAAAACAAGTCATTCTATTTGCAAAGGTATGTCCAGCCGAGTATATTTTTGAAGAAATGGGTAGGCCATGTCCACCAGCTGCTGCATTGTTGTGAAAGGCCATCTGAAAAGTCACGTGCATCTGAGCTTTGAAGGCTGCACATGATCAAAATGATCAGCTAATGATACTGGCCTACGGATGATTATTAATTAACAAGTGATAAAAAATCTAATTACACATCGACCACGCTTATGTAATGCGCAAGTCTCCAGAAGATGAAATGTTTCGCATTACATCGCCCTCTAGAGCATTTGGAATCACATTAACAACAGCTGTTTATTTCCCTAAACTCCATCAAAAATAGTTTCAAAAGCGAGGACAAAACACACGTTTCTTTACTATTGTCCGCAAATTATGTTCTAATTGAGCAGGTGTCATGGATGAATTGGATAAATGGGACCCATTTCCTTTGGGAAAAATATAGGGGGTGGGAGGGCAGGGGTAAAACAATTTCTTTAAAATGAAGCTTTAGAGATCGCTTAAACATAGGTCAAATTCAGGATCAGAACGAAGACTGCACAAACTTCTGGGAATGAGGATTTGTGGAGGAAGAGTGTTCTAGAAAGGAAATTCACTGCGAGATGTGAAAAAACGTATCTGTGACTCAATGTGAGATATCATAACTCACACTGTGTGTGTGTTAAATAATTATCGTTATTTTTATTATCTGCACATTAAAAATAGGGCAGCAGCTAAACACGAGTGTGCCAAGAAAAAGTTGGAATAATCAGCTCACAACTATGAGTTTTGAAAACAATTAAGAGTTTTGAAGCCATTGGAGAATTTGAATCTCATTACGATTTACAAAAGGCATTTGCTGCTTGCACAATTTCAAAGGCGATTTAATAGTTTCTATTAAATAAAAATAAAAACTAGCTAAATTATATATGTATGTATGTATATATATATATATATATATATATATATATATATATATATATATATATATATATATATGTGTGTGTGTGTGTGTGTGTGTGTGTGTGTATGTATGTATGTATGTATATGTATATATATATATATATATATGTATATATGTATATATATATAATATAATATAATATATATATATATATATATATATATATATATATATATATATATATTGTTGCGGAACCCAACGTCGGCCTATGGTTCCCCTTTGAGGGGGGATTAGACCCCTTGTTTATTGCTGACCGACGTGGTCCCTGACGCCGTACCGCGACCTCCGGAAAGGCCGGTGCACAGCCCCGTTCGTACCGCGGACACATGTTAATTGATTGCCGAGCGGTGTTTAGCAACCGTGGCATGAACTATTACCAAGACTAA
The DNA here is from genome assembly GCF_964187855.1 of Myxine glutinosa. Taxonomy (NCBI): domain Eukaryota; kingdom Metazoa; phylum Chordata; class Myxini; order Myxiniformes; family Myxinidae; genus Myxine; species Myxine glutinosa. Next base: position 127,027,295 of record NC_136262.1, on the reverse strand, counting down.
CCCGATTCCTGAACGTTGGCCAAAATCCCGCCACAGGTATTCAATTTGGAAAAGACAAAGACGGATGTGAAGAAGAGGAAGACAGAAGTAGGAAATACGAATATAATTTATTACTACTATTTACAACCAAAAGAAACCAAGGAAGAAGGGTAATAAAATAAAAACAGAAGAAGAAGAAGCGGACACAGTGCACCTTAGCTTACCTATGCAGTCTTACTTAACCCAGGACAGAACAAACAAAAGACAGACTCACACGAATGGGGAATGAAGGGTGGATTGGCTGGAATGGTTGGGGATGGCAGAGAAGGGGAGGAAGGCACGGAGCTGGCTGGAGCTTGATCCCGCACGGGACGTCGGGCTGGACCTCGACGGCCACCGATGCCACCGATCCTGGTTCCCGCGGGTTAACGGGTCGGAGCTGCCTGGTGGAGCCAACCTGCTGGTGGAGTCAAAGCTGGTGGTGGGGGGTCTGGCGTGACGGGTTCTCTCTCTCTCTCTTGAACTTAATCGTCTCTTTTGCCGCCGTGGGGACGTCGCGTGCTTTCCCAGGACTCATTTGAGGTGGGGCCGTCTCCCGCGGGTTATATAACCCCACCCTCTAACCTTTACGAACCTCCCCGATCGCTCTTCCTCCGCCCTCTCAAGCCAAACCCCTCGTGCTTGGTTGGTTGTAGGGGCTCTCCTGGCTCCACCCTCCGATGACGAGGTGGAGACACGCCTTTCCTTCCCAACTTAACCGCGTGCGTAATGGAGGTTTTGGGGCGATTCGAGCGAGCCCCAGCCAAAGGGCAGCAGTGGCGAATGCAGCAAACCGCCCAGTGCAGTTGGCAATTGGCTTTGGGGGAATTTGAAAAAGGGGATCTATCTATTTGAATTCGGTGCAATGGAGTATTAATTAATGGAAGACAAAGCCTTAACCTAACACACAGAATAAGGAAATAACTACCAACAAGGAGGAAATCTATGATTGGCTAACGTGATTGTATATGACCTAACTAAGGGACGCCCTTTGACCTTTATATACAACAACTGGAGGAAGGAGGGTGATATTTTTTACAACAATAAAAAAACACAATTCTCATTTCCACAACATATATATATATATATATATATATATATATATATATATATATATATATATATATATATATATATATATATATATATATTGTAGTCAATCTTCTAAGACGTCCGCGTCTTATTTAATCTAACGATTATTTATTCAATACAAATGAGACGCCCTGCTCGTACTTTGGAGTTTCTACTATTTCTTACAGTTGTATATATATATATATATATATATATATATATATATATATATATATATATATATATATATATATATATATATATATATATATATATATATATATACATACTCGTGATTACTGATGTATGTATGATACATACGTACTCGTGATTCAAAAAATGTCGGGAAGGTTATCAGCTAGGTGGCGAGGCCGGTTGAGGCAGCTTCGGCCAGGCCGGGCCCATTTCGCAATTAAAAGCTGAGCTGAATTATAGTAGTCAATCTTCTACGGCCGCGAGTAAAAGTTGAATTATGGTCGTAAATTCATTCAAAAAGAACCATAAATGTCGGGACAGGCCCAGGGAAGCTTATAGGCTCGGTGGCGAGGCCGGACAAGGCCCACCTCGGCCAAGCTGGGCCCATTTCACAATTAAAAGCTGAGCTGAATTATAGTAGTCAATCTTCTACAGCCGCGAGTAAAAGCTGAATTATAGAAGTAAATGCATTCAAAAAGAACCAAAAATGTCGGGACGGGCCCCAGGAAGGTTATAGGCTTGGTGGCGAGGCCGGTCGAGGCCATCTCGGCCGGGCTGGGCCCATATCGCAATTAAAATCTGGGCTGAATTATAGTAGTCAATCTTCTATGGCCGCAAGTAAAAGCTGAATTATAGTAGTAAATTCATTCAAAAATAACCAAAAATGTCGGGACGGGCCCCGGGAAGGTTATAGGCTAGGTGGCGAGGCTGGTCGAGGGCGCATCGGCCGGGCTGAGCCCATTTCGCAATTAAAAGCTGAGTTGAATTATAGTAGTCAATCTTCTACAGCCGCGAGTAAAAGCTGAATTATAGTAGTACATTCATTCCAAAATAACCTGGGCAACGCCGGGTGCTTTCAGCTAGTGTATATATATATGTGTGTGTGTGTGTTATAAAAAAAAATAGCAACACTCATTAGGTAAGATAAATACTGCACTTTATATTTTATACTTGGGCTGACGCCCATAATAGAGCTGACACACACACACACACACACACACACACACACACACACACACACACACACACACACACACACACACACACGGACAAGACAAACACTTAACACAGCCACTGAGCTTGGGGGGGATCGCCGTCACCAAGGTCACTTCCCGGGATACTCTGGGTACCAGTGACGTCATAAAAATGGCACCGCTTTTCTCACCGTACTCAGTGGGGCATTTTATCAAGAGGAGTTTCCTCCTCCCCATGGATGCCAACCGATATGTAGTATGTTGTCTATGTGTATGGTGTATGATTACACTTGGTGTTGTCTACGTTGATGGACAAATCAAACAATACGTTTTATCAACTGAAAATTGATGGAGGAATGCTAATCACCTTCGGTATCAAGGTAGAGCTGACATATCGGATGTTAGCCCTTCATTGGAGCAAGGCGGCCTTGCTTGTTGTTCTCTCGCTTCAACAAAGGGCCAAGACCCTAAACATTAGCTTTGCTTTGTTTTCGGTTGGCATTCCTTTGTCAACATGCAGTTGATAAAAATTTATCATATTGAGTTAGTGTTGACAGTTTACTGTGTGTGCCTCAAATTAAATACCTATGTTCTCCGACTGGGATGAAACCACTTGCCTTGGAGACAAAAATACTTTAGCCTTGACAAAAGCATGAAATGGAAAAAAATATTTAAATCAGTAAAAAGGGGTAAAAAAAGTGAAAAAGCTAAAAGTAAAAGAAAAAGTAAAAAAGGAGAAAAAAAAGTCGAGTAAAAAAGCATAAAAAAACATTCATAGTAAAACATAGCTTATCATTTTAAAATGGCTTAAAGAGCTCTGACAATCTAGAGGTGCTAGACGTAGAGAAGGTCAACTTGCCATCGCAACCACGTAAACTGGTACTCGGCAGTGTGAGCAACTTAAGATATTCGCCTGTTTGGTCTGGCAATGGTGAGAGGTAAGACCGACACCTTTACCTACAGACAGAAAAAATGGCTCGCCTACGCTGACGGGCAGGTACATAAAAGTGGGGCAAAATGTGCCTTGAACTCTGGCTGATGGATGTTGCAGATTGAAAAAAAAATTACAGTTCAGATTTCATCTGCAACGCTTTTTTTGCACATGAGTGATAGTGATGCGACAAGCCGAGTCGCGTCTATAAAATCCAAACGCTAGAGTTTTCGGAAAGCGCGATCAGATTTGCAACACCTGAAAGAGAACACAGCCCCAACAATAAATCTTCTCCTTCCAATAAAATGCAGAGACATCCAAGGAGTATTATTGCACTGAGAAATTTAAAGGGGCGTGGGGGGCGGAAATACCAACAGGTACCAAAATACCAATTGAATTGTGAGAATTACAAAAGATCAGGAACAATAAATTAATTAATTATAACAAGTTGAACAAAACAAAATAAATTGGCCATAATTAATTAAATTTGAAATTAAAAAAAAACCAAAATAAATTGGTCATAATTAATTAAATTTGAAATAAAAAAAAAACAAAATAAATTGGACAAAGTTGGACAAAATAAATAAATAAAGTAAATAATGAGTTGGACAGATTGGGATTGGATAGGAAAGTCTCATTGAAGTTGCCAAGAAGTAGGTGGTTGGATTGGGATGAAGAATGATTAATTAATAAATGCTTAAAATCAAGGACACTAAACCAACCAAAGACCAAGAAGATAACACGATCGAGTCAAATCAAACAAATACTGGTTCTGAAAAGATGTAACAGAAAGAATAATCACCTTCTCTCTGGATGCGAAGCACGAATGTCATTCCAGTTGCACAGGGTGGCCTGAAAGTCGCTTTACCCCGTCCCAGTAAATAATCTATCCTTAAACTCTTTTAATATACAAATTTTATTGCACAGTATGTACTTACAATAATTAATCAGTATTCTTTCTTTTCATTCTTTTTGCACCACTGAATTTGGCGCCATGTCCTATTACACATCTTACCTGGCATTTATGGAGTCACCTGTGCGAAAGAGGCCACGACTTCAGCACGCAATTCTTCAATCGTCATTCAGGGGTTCGTCGGTACTTTCTCCTTGATGAAGCCCCACAAAGAGTTGGCTGGAGTCGTTAGATCAGCATGCCACGGAAAGGGAGGGCAGATGGGAAGGGAGGGAGGAAGGTTTGAGAAATATAGCAGGGGTAAAGCAACTTTCAGGCCACCCTGTGCATACACTAAAGGCATAACTTTTTATTTTATTTTTTGTGTACAAGATCGAGGCTCGTGTAAGAGCTAACATCAATCACAAAAAAAAACAAAATTCACCGGCAAATATGCAAAAACCCCACCAGTGCCAGAAAATTCACAGAAGCACGACTCCCCAAAAAACAATTAATAATGAGGCCATTACACTCGCAAAAAGAACCGACCGTCACACGGAGTATGAACATTGGACAGTGTGACCAAAAAAGAATTTCCTCAGAAATAACACAGAAAAGACTGCAATGCTAATGGAAGTATACTTATACCAAAAGACTTTGGACTGCAAGTATCATGGGCAAATGAAGCAACTAGAGGGTTCATAGAACACCTTACCCCGTGCCGGTGCAGTCTTGAGAAACAAAGACATGGGCGGGGTCTGCGAGCAGCAAATTTGATTGGTCGTGCTGACGCAAAATGCCGCAATACGTCGTCCAAGTATCGCTAAACTGAAGAGTTTTGAAAGTGCCAAAAAGGCAATTTGCGTTCTCCAGCGTTGAAGTATATCATTAAATTGAAATAAAATAAAGATTTTTGGGTTTGTAGTAAAAACAAAGTTTACCGCCATTGACGCAGCGTCTTCTACACCACCTTTACATTAATCATTAGTCATTAGTTATTCCGGCCTGTTGTTTGTGTCTTTTATGACGTCATTAAAAACAGTAAGTTTCCAGTTCCGAATGATTCTCAATTTCGTCTGACTGCCAGACAGATGGAAAAAATAATCTCACTCCTCTCCGAGCACGCGCAATTGGGACAAAATCAGAGCCAAAGTACTATTAAACTGCAGGTTCGTGTTCCAATTAATGTTCAAAATATAACATCTAATTGAAAATGAAGTTGTTCCTCGATCATAAACTGACGTCTGCAGCCAGACAGAAGTGAACCAATTATTGCTTAATCCCACAATTAGAACTCGGAGAGAACTTGGAAAATTGAAGAAAGTTGACATCGTACAAGTAAATCGAAGTAACGGGAGTGATGAAAAACAAACCCATGGAGTATTTGACAGAGATATCGTGAAATAACCATAAGAAACGATCGATAGCTGGAAGCCGTCCGGGGTGCAGTGATAATACTGAACATGGTACTTGGAGTAAAGACACTATGGTGTGCAACGCCTTAAAGTACACCGACCTAGCTCTAGCTTGGAAACACGACAACTTGGTCCTCGAAATGAAAACTTATGAAAGTAAAGGTGAAACTTCGTGCCCTGGGGAAGACCTCGTCCAACCTTCTCATCTTAACCCATGGAGATTACAACAAAGGGCTTGTGGGGTTTCAGGTGTGCGTTTTCTTTACACCTGTTTACAAAGTGTCAAATTGCGGTGTGTGCGGTGTGCTCACGTGTTTATAGGCTTCTTTAGATTCCTGGTTATTTTGAGGCGTGTTAACCCTAGAGAGTGCACGCATGGTTACGTATACCCATTCTGTACGGATGGGTTGTACCTATCTAGGGTTAAAGGTGTGTCTGTTTGTTGTTTTTAGGTGTGTTTAAGATTGTTGATGGTGTGCTTTGTGAGCCCAAACAGCACGGTTATTTAGAGGTGTGTTTTGGATATGTTCACGTCCGATATAGGTGTACTAGGTGACGTTTCCACTTATTCGAGATGGTCTCGTTTGTTTGGTGGCGTTTTTCTGATCGTCCCAGGTATTGGGCAAGGTGACCATGCAACAACGCTACATTGTCCCCCGTGGACGCGAAGGTAGCCTCAGGACCGTCACGAAGGCAAGGAGCGAAACCGACTTGCTAATAGCTATACGTAGTGTAACTGTGTAAGGAAAGGTCAGCAAGTGGTCTCTCGTGTGGTGGTGCGCGCTTACGTTACACGTGGTACGTGACGGACGACCCTCACCTCACTTTACACCAAGTCGTCGCAGTCCTCCGCCGTTCCCTCTTCCTCTTATGCACCACCTGCCTTTTATAGAGGGTCACCGGGCAAAGTGCCACGGACGAGAGCAGCAGGAAGATGGATGGAAATCTAAAGGCAATAAGTGGACGGATGCTCAGACACGTGGAGAGGGAGACGATGGAGATGAGGTGAAAGAGATGGGGGAGGAGGGGGTAAACACTGAGCAGGTGGGAGCTGGAAGAGCACAGAGATGGGGAGAGGACACAGCAGCGGCAAATGGCTTGGGCTCGCCCGCTAAGTGTAGAATGCCGAGGAGCTGGGGACGGCAGCGGGATAATGTCTGCCGGGGGGGTAATAGGGGGTACGAGGAGAGAGCGAGGAGACAAACGCTGAGACAGAGAGAGCGAGAGAGAGCGAGCCGTCGGAGAAACACACGGCGGGCGCGTGATGCTCTGCGCTGATGAGCGCGCGAAGGGCGGAGCGCTCACGTGCGCCTTAAGGAGGACCCGAGGATGCTGGAATCGCAGCTACCGGCGCCCGAGCCGCCAATAAATACCTCGACGACCGAAATCACTTTTATGAAACATCGGCGTTAAAAATCCATCGTGAATACGATCGATTCGTCGATCATGCGATGCAAGCGTTGATGGCGATTCATTCATTCGTCTAATTATACGATCCGAAAGTGCTGCTGGTGCGAGAACTAAAACATCCAGAACTTTTTATCCAAGATGCACCTGTAACGTGTCTTAAAGGTGCTTGAAGTAATCTTATATGGAAGGACGCCCTTAAGAATCTGCGAATCTCAAGGATGTCCCGTTTCCATGCCTTTTGACGTAAGGAATCCCCTTTTCTTAAAGAAGTCCTGTGTTTTGATAAAGCTTTTCCTTTACAGTTACCATGTTGAATCCCCAGGTGCAGCTTTTCGAAGACGTCGCCATTTTTTATTTATTTTCTCAATTATAAATACAGAGATGTGGTCAAGTTGAAATATTCACATCTACGGTTAAAGGATCATGGAGGATTTTGACATGTCGCATCACATGACAAAGGGGCGTGTCGATTACCTGACCTTTGGAAATGTATTTATTTGATATCGGAAACCGACGTTTTTTGTGTTGAAACAATGACGTATGTTGAATTATAACATAGGTCGAATATCTGGAAGCTCGTGGTAAAAATATCACGACAGAAAAATAAAATGAAGGATTCCTTTTATACTTTCGCTTGCAGAAAGAGCTCAAAAAAGAGAGAAAAAATCATTTCTTAAAAGCAAAAATATCGAAGACAATCCTCGATTCATATTGGTACCTTGGTTCATTTTACACAATGGAAGCACCAACCTCGGGTCATATTGGTACCTTGGTTCATTTTACACAATGGAAGCACCAACCTCGGGTCATATTGGTACCTTGGTTCATTTTACACAATGGAAGTACCAACCTCAGGTCATATTGGTACCTTACTCATTTTACACAATGAAAGCACCAACCTCAGGTCATATTGGTACCTTGGTTCATTTTACACAATGAAAGCACCAATCCTCAGGTCATATGTGTACCTTGTTCATTTTACACAATGAAAGCACAAATCCTCAGGTCATATTGGTACCTTGTTCATTTTACACAATGGAAGTACCAATCCTCAGGTCATATTGGAACCTTATTCATTTTACACAATGAAAGCACAAATCCTCAGGTCATATTGGAACCTTATTCATTTTACACAATGAAAGCACAAATCCTCAGGTCATATTGGTACCTTATTCATTTTACACAATGAAAGCACAAATCCTCAAGTCATATTGGTACCTTGGTTCATTTTACACAATGGAAGTACCGATCCTCGATTCCTATTGGTACCTTGGTTCATTTTACACAGTAGTGGGGCGGCTTAGCCCAAATATTCAAAAGAATTGTGCATTTTGTGATACAAGCACCAAATTTGGCACAAATGTACATTAATATGTTGCGAACATTTTCAGATATTGGGCCACTTGAAATTCCGTAATTTTTTTTTTCAAATTTTTTCAAATTTCGTAATTTCAAATTTTTCGGGTGACACCGTCACAATTTCGGTCTTCGAGGCCGGCCGATAGGCAAAGTGTGACCGGAAGGGACGAGGTTCTCCTGACCACGTGGCCCTCGATCTGGGAAGCGAGAGGCGTTCCATTAGTGGACGCGCCCCTCACGCCCGACTTTTGGGCGGCCCCGGCAGGCCGTTTGTTTTGACGTTCCGTGACAGGCCCCGCACCCCCACCTCCGGGCCGACCGGAAGCTTGTGCTGAGTACATCATACCTGAACAACTCAGTGAGGCAGAACACAGCAGTGCACACCAGGGTGACCCCTTCAGTGCATAAACCAATTAACCTGTCCACTGCAGGGCATATAGAAATGAAGTTATTTTCTGCATATAATAATAATATAAGTTCAGTTCTATATAACAATTTCTGTTATCACCACTACCACTACAACTACCACTACTACAAGCTTTGTCTGGAATTTTGTGGACTAACAGACAAACAGACATACAGACAAGCTGGGATCAAAACATTACCTCCTTCCACCATTGAGTGTAGAGGTAAACATCATGGAAATTATATCATGCCCTAGATTTAATTCATGCTTACCCGTGTATTTGCTTCACTGGTTCACAAGGTCTTTTGCATACATGTAATTCAGACTCTCGTCTTCATTGCTGACCACACAATGTTCGCAACATATTAATGTACATTTGTGCCAAATTTGGTGCTTGTATCACAAAATGCACAATTCTTTTGAATATTTGGGCTAAGCCGCCCCACTATATCGGCCGGCCTCGAAGACCGAAATTGTGACGGTGTCACCCGAAAAATTTGAAATTACGAAATTTGAAAAAATTTGAGAAAAAAAATTACGGAATTTCAAGTGGCCCAATATCTGAAAATGTTCGCAACATATTAATGTACATTTGTGCCAAATTTGGTGCTTGTATCACAAAATGCACAACAGGTTTGCTATGCTGCTACACTACAATGGAAGTACCGATCCTCGATTCATATTGGTACCTTGGTTCATTTTACACAATGGAAGTACCGATCCTCGATTCCTATTGGTACCTTGGTTCATTTTACACAATGGAAGTACCGATCCTCGATTCCTATTGGTACCTTGGTTCATTTTACACAATGGAAGTACCGATCCTCGATTCATATTGGTACCTTGGGTCATTTTACACAAGAAGTACCGATCCTCAGCTCATTTGACACAATAACTGGAACCTTGCACAATTTTTTGGCCGATTGGAAAAATCTATTTTCCTGTAAGTTTGGATTAATTGAAGTAACTTTTACTTAACAACTCTCTCTGAGGAGTGTTATCAGTGTTTCAGGGTGGGATAGACAGACAGACGGCATGAGCACAAGACATACATATATATATATATATATATATACACACTGTGTTCAAAAAGTATCCGACCTTTATTTTTCGTGCGTAAAAAAAAAAGAAGCTAGGGAGGCGTTGATTGGTGCACGTATGTAGGCGATCCTAATGCGCACGCGTGAATTTTTTCCCACCTGCAGAAGCTGTCATTCGACGGCAGACCGCCGATGAGTGAGGACATGTAAGCGAGCGCCGTCGGATTTTCGTTTTTGACAAAATGACGGAAAAGCTTGAACAACGCTACTGCATCAAATTTTGTGTAAAGCTTGGCGATTCCCAAGTGGAAACGATCCACAAGATTCAACACCGTTCATTCCATTATGAAGGAGGATTTGGGCTTCAGGAGAATCTCAGCGAAGTTCCTACCAAAGCTGCTAACGATTGAGCAGAAGCAACTCCGTTTGGAGATCGCACAGGACATGCTGGAGACTGTGAACAGCGATCCCAGCTTCCTCAACACAGTGATCACTGGTGATGAGTCCTGGGTTTATGGGTACGACCCTGAAACCAAGTTGCAGTTTTGATGCAAGTTTGATGAAACACAAAATTTGATGCAGTAGCGTTGTTCAAGTTTTTCCGTCATTTTGTCAAAAACGAAAATCCGACGGCGCTCACTTACATGTCCTCACTCATCGGCGGTCTGCCGTCGAATGACAGCTTCTGCAGGTGGGAAAAAATTCACGCGTGCACATGAGGATCGCCTACATACGTGCACCAATCAACGCCTCCCTAACTTCTTTTTTTTTACGCACGAAAAATAAAGGTCGGATACTTTTTGAACACACTACGTATATATATATATACAGACTTGGCATTTAATATGGAATTTTTTTTTTCTTGACTTGGGTTTACTTTCTTAACTCAGTATATCAATCTGGTGAGTTTCTTTTACACTTTGGTGATTTATTTGTTAAAAGAACCATGTCACTGATTGTCTGTCGCAGCAAGAAGTCAACAACAGGATTATATCACAGGTGGCATGGCAAAATGTACGGAGAGGTGCGTTTGATGATTGGCTTCACAGTCGGGTATACAAGGGTTGTTGCGTTCTGTATTAGTGGAAAACAACTGCTGCACGTCTCCAAAAGTTATTGCCGCTTCCTCTGGAGATGGTCCGTCAACTCGACAATGCTGTTTGTCATGGAGTGGTGGCTTTACGAAATTACGGCATGAAACAGCGGGCTATTGCTCGGCAGTATGGCATCACTCAAGGTCAGGTGTCAAAGATCCTGAAACGAAATGCTCAGAGGGGTGTCCCTACTCCAATACCGAGGCCAGGACGTCCCCGCAGAACCACAAGGAGGGATGATCGCAAGCTGCACCGGTTAGTCCGCAATGGCCGTACCAAGTCAGCTAATCGGCTTAGGGCTGAGTGGCAGCAACTGACAAATGTGCCTGTATCCAGAACGCTAGTCAACCAACGACTGGTTCAAGCAGGCTATTGTGCCAGGCGGCCCCTGAGAAAGCCACGCCTGACCAAACAACACCGCCAGCGCCGATTGCAGTGGGCCAGAGAGCACTGTCAATGGCAGCCAGGACACTGGAATCATGTGATCTTCAGTGACGAGTCTAGATTTCTGGTCTATCGTCAAGATGGCCACGTCCGAGTGCGCAGACAAGTGCATGAAGCCTACAACAAAGATTGTATAGTGCCAAGAGTCCAAGCTGGAGGTGGTGGGGTGACCGTTTGGGCTGCTTTTCATGCAGGGGGCAAAACTGACCTGGTTGTTCTGAATGGAAACCTGAACCAGTTCAAGTACAGGGCCATTCTGGAAGAAGCATTGTTTCCATTTGCTCGTGCAGCCTTTCGAGGAAACTTTGTCTTCCAAGATGACAATGCACGGCCTCATCGTGCTCGCATGAGCCAACACTTTCTTGCTGACCGTGGTGTAGAGCATATGGCGTGGCCTGCCATGTCCCCGGATATGAATCCGATGGAGAACTTGTGGGCAGAATTAACGCGTCAAATCGACCACTTGGACCAGCAGCCGACCTCTGTGCGTGAATTGCAGCAGGCTATCGTCACTGCATGGCAAGCGAATTCCTGTCCAAACCTTGGCAAATCTCGTGAACAGCATGCCTCAACGTGTACGTGCTCTCCTGAATGCTCTTGGGGGTTACACGAAGTACTGACCTGTAATTTTACTGTCTGTAATCCCAGTCGTAATTTAACTTTTGTTTTTGTTAAAAAAAATTTTGGCTAATGTGCAAAATAAAGAGATACTTCTGGAAAACGTACAGAAGTGTTACACAGTACTGTCCATGAATTGAGTTCGATATCAGTTTGCATCACTTTCAAGGATCAATTTATTTGTTTCGAAATGTCAAATGTGGTTTTTGTTTCTTTTAAAGGTCGCATTAAAAAATCTGGAATAATTTCAACATAATTCCAATGAACTTTTGGTTCTAAGACATCTTGAAAAGTAAGTTCACCCCCATAAAAAAAATATTCCATATTAAATGCCAAGTCTGTATATATATATATATATATATATATATATATATATATATATATATATATATATATATATATATATATATATATATATATATATATATATGTCAAGTCGTAGATTCGTTATTTCTTAGAATTCTGTATAAAACGTCGGTCGAATAATATGTTTTGATCTAAAATGTTGCTTAATGTTTTACATAAGTAAATAAAGGGGTTTTCGCTTTGCTGGGGATAAATGGGAAAGTACTCGATGCATTTCGTGCTGGACGGATGGCTCGTCCTCCATGTGCCCTCTCGATGCAAGATAAAGCCCGGTCATAAATTCTCTGATTCGGTCCGCAGATGGCGCCTCGAGCCGCGGGCTGGCGGACGTTTATACGCGCGTGGAATGTGTAGTTTCAAGTAGAATGCTCGAATTGCAGATATAAACTTAAAAAACATTAATTATATTCCATATAATCATAGCGGCGCCTGAATTACAATAAACATGCTTCAGTTTGTGTTTAAAATGAGGAAAGGCTCGCTTCGGTCGTGCTGGACAATTGTATACGTGTGCTTTTTCGAGGCTAGATAAGGCCGGTCGTAAAATCACGCTCACATGCGCGTGATTTTGTGTAACGCTAGTAGAATGATTAGATTGCAGACATAAACCTATCGTTAAAACCATATATATTTTGTATTACTCTGTATAAACATGCTTTGAATTACTCATGTGAACAAACCCATATATTTTATGGTCTTATCTGGCTGGCCAAGCATGGTCTTATCTGGCCAAGCATGCACTCTTCTCTCTGTGAGTTACATTTTTCGTCACCTCGGAGCTTTTGAAACTATATCTGGTCCGAATGATAAGGAAGGGCTGACTCCCCCGAATGACAGAGCGGATGACGGTGGGGGCTAGGATGACGGTGAGGGACTCTCGCCAGTCGCTTTGTTCTCTCGGAGATTTTCTGATAATCGTATTCCTATATAAGTGAATGAGAATCAATGCGTTTCCAGGAAGGCTAGACGTGGCATGAAGCTGGTTCTTGCTGTAGATGTCTTACTTCTTCCGGATCTGTATAAGTTGGTTTTAAATAAAAGCTGCGTCATTTCAGGCTATTTGTGGACTTCTTTTCCAAACGAAGAGCTGCTTCTTCACATATATACATACCCCATAACAAAATGACCCCACAACAGTTTCTTAAATTGTTAGATGAGTTCATCTTCAATGCACTTTCACACTTACATACACATACATACACTCACATCCGGGGTCTGCCGAGCAGGCTCGTAAGACATCGGCCATTATAAAGCTCGCAGTAGTGGGGCAACTTAGCGTAACAATTGTGCATTCTGTGAGGAAAGCACCAAATTTGGCACACTAGTAGACTATCATATTATGAAAAGATCTGGATATTGGGCCATCTCAGATTCAGAGATTTGATTTTTACAAGATTTCGATTCGATTGGAATCGAAGAGAACACCTTCTTCGTCTTCTGTGCAGTGAAGTTGCCAGCCCTGAATTCTCTGGCAACATCTGGGTGCTTCATTGGGAGTGCAACCATGTCCCTCAGGTGAACAGGGACCCACCTGGCATAGTGTGTGTGGTCTAAGGCATGGAACCATGGGACCAGTTCCGTCAGGGCATCGAGGTACATCGTGAATGAAGCCTGCCGCAGAGAACGCACGTGGACCAGTACCAACATCTCTAGTTCCAGCACAGTTGCCCAGTACTGAATGTTGGGAATGTCTTCTCCTCTCTGGTGACACCAGTCTTCGAACTCAGGCAGGTCTTCTGCATCATCAGCATATGTCATACAGTGGCGTTCATACGCACGTGCAGGATGTGCAGTGCCGCTGCAGTGATTTGATGAGCTCTTCCTGTGCGGGTGACGTGGGCAGCTCGCAGGAAGGAGTCGGCCGTCCCTGGCGTTGCAATCTCAGCTTGCAAATCTGCAAAATCTGCAAATCTTGCAAAAATCAAATCTCTGAATCTGAGATGGCCCAATATCCAGATCTTTTCATAATATGATAGTCTAATAGTGTGCCAAATTTGGTGCTTTCCTCACAAAATGCACAATTGTTATGCTATATTTAGCTTAGCTGACGGACTACAGTGTTAATTGTGGAAAAGTTCTGAGGAGATTGTGGCTGGCTCAATAGCGCAGTGGGCTGTTGACGCGTTATCAATGGAGGTCCGTGGTTCGAGCCCCGCATTGAGTCAGAATTTTTTCACACCTAGCCCGTCGCAAGAGCTTGATTCCTGTTTATAAAATTATATGTATATATATATATATTAGCAAAAGTTCCCGGAGTTGACGGGTAACAAACATTCGCTTCCTGACGGGAATATGATAAATGCAATCTGGGTCCATCACCTAGCCCTAGAAGAAATTTAAAAAAATAGATCGAAGGTACAGTGGCCTCTGATACAGTGGAGTGACACCCTGTCCCATGGAAGTTACATTCACAAACTGCTTACGAAGTACCAGGGTATGCTTCTGCAATTTAATAAACCATTCGTGGAAGATAGACATTTTTTTGTTCCTTCAGCTGCCAGTTTCGTTCAGTTTCAGTAACACCCAGTAACACACACACATAGTAACACACACACACACACATAGTAACACATTAACACACACATAGTAACACACACACACACATAGTAACACATTAACACACACATAGTAACACACACTCGCACAGTAACACACACACAATAAGTAACACACACACACACACACACACACATCGTAACACACACACAGTAACACAAACACACACACACACAATAACTAACACACACACACACAGTAACACACAGGCAGTAACACACACAGACAGTAACACTCACACACACACACTAACACACACACAGGAATACACAAACATACACACACACACACACACACACACAGTAACACACACACACACACACACACACACACACACACAGACAGTAACACACACACACAGTAACACACACACACAGCAACACACACACACACACAATAAGTAACACACACACACCCACAGTAACACACACACAGTAACACACACACACATTAACACTCACACACAAACACACACAGTAACAAACACACACACACAGTAACACACACACACACACACACACACAGTAACACACACACACACAGTAACACACACACACACAGTAACACACACACAAACACACACAGTAACACACACAAACACATACACACACACACACACGAACACACACACACACACAGTAACACACACAGTAACACACACACACACACAGTAACACACACACAGACAGTAACACACACACACACAGTAACACACACACACAGCAACACACACACACAGCAACACACACACACAGCAACACACACACACACAATAAGTAACACACACAGTAACACACACACAGTAACACACACACACACAGTAACACTCACACACAAACATACACAGTAACATACACAGTAACACACACAAAACAGTAACACACACACAGTAACACACACACACACACACAGTAACACACACACAAACACACAGTAACACACACATACACACACAGTAACACACACACACAGTAACACACACACACACAATAACACACAAACACACACACACAAACACACATAGTAACACTCACATACACACACACATAGTAATACACACACGGTAACACCCACACATAGTAACACACACACACACACACATAGTAACAAACACACATAGTAACACACACACACACAGTAACACACACACACACAGTAACACACACACACACACACACACATAGTAACACACACACATAGTAACACACACACATAGTAACACACACACACATAGTAACACACACACACATAGTAACACACACACACACGGTAACACCCACACATAGTAACACACACACACACACACATAGTAACACACACACATAGTAACACACACACACACACAGTAACACACACACACACACATAGTAACACACACACACACACACACACATAGTAACACACACATACACCCTCCCCTCCCCTTCTGACCCTTCCCTCCCCTTCTGACCCCCTCCCTACTCCTCCCCTCCTCCCCGTTCCCCTCCCCTCCCCTCCCCTTCCCCTCCCTCTGTTCCCCTCCCCTCCCCCGCCCGGCAATGCCGGGTACTTCTGCTGGTTCTATATACTTTCAGTTCAATGGTCTGGCGACGAGGATGGAACATCACCTGATCGCTCTGAGCGAATCAGCGAGCTGCTCTGGCATATGCTGAGATTCAGTGTATAATGTTCCTCGCTGAAATGCGCTGAGGTAAATATGAATAAACAAGCATTCTGAGTATTGCGCTGCAATACATGTCCCCTACCGGCAGTCTGTCGTCCAAAAAACTGTTGGGGAAATTACCAAGGGTTATTTACCCACAGGTTCTGAATCGTTCCCAATTGCTAATTACCTCAGGACAGGCTCACCTGTGATTCGCACTCGGGACTTCGATTTATACACCTTGAAGACAGGTCAGCAGAAGCACGACAAAATAAGTTGTTGATAAAGAACCTTTTGAGTCGCTAAATATCAGTAATTTATTATATTTTCCGGTTCACGATCAATGATCGATGTATATATATATGTTGCTCGTCTTGGCTCTGCCCCTCCCGAAAGCGTGCGCTGTGTCGCACTTTTGACGTTCGCGAGACGAGGCTGAGAGCGTGCAGTGCGGCTTGAGGAGAAGTCTCGAATAAACAAGAGATATCCATTTTTTTAAATATTTTTGTTAATTAACGATATCTGCCAAACCACGTGCCCTATCGCAAATTCCAAAAGGACATTTTAGTAGACTGACATGCTGAACAGATCTGTGAAGTTTCCCCTCGATTGGATCAAAAATGAGGGAGGAGCTCGGTTTTAAAGGTTCATGTTTAACAACGTCATAACTCTGAAACCATGTGACGCATGACGTCATGCTCGCTGACTTTTGTGTTCGTCATGGGTATGCGATTCTGCCTGCAAAGTTTGGCCTCGATCTGTTCAGCCGTTGCAGAGAAAAAGGGGTTTTCGTGTTTCCACGAAAAACAATATGGCGGCCGAACCACGTGACCTGTGACGTCATAATAACCATTAAAATATTCTACAGACCGAGTCCCCCCTACAGTGAAAATTTGATCTTAATCGGTCCTATTATTGCAGAGAAAATCTTTTTTAAAGGAAATTAAAACTTAAAATGGCACTGAGTTAAGGATCATCAGAATTATCAGAATTCCCAAAGTTCAAAGTGCCATAACTTTGTCAAAAATGATCGAAACGTCGTGAAGTTCGAACTCGGTCTGTAACTTATCATGAGGAAACCATGTGCCAAGTTTGAAATCATTAGCATTAAGAGTTTAGAAAAAAAGTCCGAAAATCTGTTCTTTGCATGACGGACTGACGGACTGACAGACTGACTGACGGACTGACGGACTGACGGACGGACAGACGGAGGGACGGCGTACAAACCTATGGTCCCCTCGGGTGTACATCGGTAGAGAACTAAAAATATGAGAGCTCCTCAAATATTTTTAGGTTGGCCATGTCCTTCCCAGGCTCAATGGCCATTTCTATGCCAAATATTAAGTACGTGAGCCTCTCCGTTTAGGAGTCTATAGGTAACACACACACAAACTGTGTTTTATTAGTCCCCTACCGGTGCACACCGGAGGGGACTATAGGTTTGCACTCCGTCCCTCCGCCTGTCAGTCCGTCAGTCCGTCACGCAAAGAACAGTTTTCCGGACTAGACTTGTTTTCTAAACTCTTAATGCTAATGATTTCAAACTTGGTACATGGTTTCCTCATGATAAGTTACAGATCAAGTTCGAACTTCATGACGTTTCGATCATTTTTGACAAAGTTATGGCACTTTGAACTTTGGTAATTTTCATAATTCTCATGATCCTTAACTCAGTGCCATTTTAAGTTTTAATTTCCTTTAAAAAACATTTTCTCTGCAATAATTGGACCGATTGAGAGCAAATTTTTACCATAGGAGGGACGCGGACTGCAGAATATTTTAATGGTAATTATGACGTCACAGGTCACGTGGTTCGGCCACCATATTGTTTTCGTGAAAACACGAAAACCCATTTTTCTCTGCAACTGCTGAACAGATCGAGGCCAAACTTTGCAGGCAGAATCGCATACCCATGACGAACAAAAAAAGTCAGCAAGCATGACATCATGTCACATGGTTTCGGAGTTATGACGTTTTTAAGCATGAACCTTTAAAACCGAGCCCCTCCCTTCTTTTTGATCCAATCGAGGGGAAACTTCACAGATCTGTTCAGCATGTCAGTCTACTAAAATGTCCTTTTGGAATTTGCGATAGGTCACGTGGTTTGGCAAATATCGTTAATTAAACGAAAATATTTAGAAAAAATGGATATCTCTTGAATCGCTAGTACCTCAGACCGTGAGTTGGTAATTATATAATTCACACAGTGCAATACGTGCAGGCTGCTCCACGTATCGACCTTGCGGGCTTATCAACGAGGCGAGGCGTGACACACATGTGTCTCGGCATACCTCAGATCAAGTTTGAAAACCAGCATCAACCCTGCCTAAATTTGCATATTCGATTATTTTTGACAAAGTTATGGCACTTTGAACTTTGGTAGGGGACATGTATTGCAGCGCAATACTCAGAATGCTTGTTTATATAGATAATTCCAAGTTTGTCATTTTTTGGGGTAGATTATTGGCACTCATGTCTAAACACATCTAGAAACTTCACTGATTAAGAAAAAAAAGGGTGCCAGTTTTTCCATTAAAATTTAGGGCCTCTATTTTGAATTTCAAAATGGCCGCCACCAAAACTCAATTTCTTTTTAAAATATTTGCCAATTAACTATACTATTCATTCAAATGTCATACAATATTTATTCCATTTTATCCAAACTCATATATAGGGGTCAACAATTCATTGGAAACAAAATGAGAGCACTAGAAATACTCTAAATTAGCAAAAATCAAAGATGGCCACCAAATTTCAGACTTTTTTTTATCCGTAAAAGGCCATAACTTTTGAACCAATGGACATAGGAAGATGTTTTTGGTGTCTAACCATATGTTTTGGCATATGAGGATTCCAATAATAACAACATATTTATGATTGGAACACTCTTCACCAATCCTCCAAAACATTTAATAGAAATAATGTAGAACA
Source organism: Myxine glutinosa (assembly GCF_964187855.1). Lineage (NCBI taxonomy): Eukaryota > Metazoa > Chordata > Myxini > Myxiniformes > Myxinidae > Myxine > Myxine glutinosa. The sequence goes on along the minus strand of NC_136262.1, from coordinate 127,007,933 downwards.
TGTAATTCAATATAAATTTATTTGGGTGGTTATAGAACTTGAAGATGGATAATTCTTTTAAAAGGCACAACATGTATGAATCAGGAGTGTCAACGTTACAGATTAAATGTTCCTAAAAATGGCCCTAAATGGCCCTAAAATTAATGGCCCTAAATGTTAATGGAAAACTGGCACCCATTTTTTTCTTAATCAGTGATGTTTCGAGATGTGTTTAAACATGAATGCCAAGAACCTACCCAAAATTTCGCTTTTTTTACATAAGCCCACAGACTATAGAGGGGTCAAAAAACAAATTTCTCATCCAACCAGGTGGTAGGCAAATACACAGACTCAGCATTGTTCAATTAGTCTTCGCGTTTTCTTCCTTTCTCGCACCGGAAATCTTCTGGACTCGCCAACCCGATGAGGTAGTTGACCAGATGATGGGGAAAGCACGGGTTCATCCACAACCAGTTCTGGGTTCCCAAATTGATCAACCCGTGGAGAAAAAAAATCGAGTCATCAAAATGCTGATCGGGAAGAACAGCTCGTTCAACAGGTGGTGCAAATGGAATAGACATTTCCTGACTCCCCTTCCCAACAAGACAAGTTCGAGACAAAGGTCCAGAAAGCGAGACTGGGAATTGGTCAGGGCCCCCCATTTCACCACCGGGTTGTAAACATGAAGAGGTGGTCACATCCCGGGGCCCCGTTTACTCGCACATCCCAGTTTACTCGTTTACTCACACTCACACCCGTTTACTCGTTTGTTCTTCATGTCTCTTCCACACCAACCCGTTTACTCGCACATCATAATTTATTGGACTAATGACCCGAAAGATAGTCCAAGGGACCCAGCTTGGACCTTTTCCAAAATTTTGCGCAACAGGAGTTGGCCTTGCTGGAACTTCTCTTGGAACACCTTCACTTGTTGTTTGGTTTGGTTAGCTCTAAGAGCACTGAGCCTTATTCTAGGTTGTCTGTTCATTAACAGTTGTGAAGGTGATTTCCCAAACGATGTAGGTGTGGCCCTGTATGTCAACAGGAATCTGTCCAGTTTGGTTTGTAACAGCTCTCCGGTATCTCCAATCTTTTTCATTTTTTCCTTAAAATGACCGACATAACGTTCTGCCAAACGATTCGTAGCAGGGTGTCCTGGGGCAGTCAGGGCAGTCTTCAAATCAGGGCAGTCAGGGCAGTCATTAAATGTTGAATGTCATTTGTCGTGAGAAACTCTTGGAACTCGGCGCTGGTAAATTGGCTGCCGTCATCAGTCACAAGGTGTTCCGGCAGACAAAAAACACTGAAAACATGTCGAAGGCTTTGAATAATGCTCGTGCAGTCGTGTTCACCAAGGGAATTATTTCTAAGTACTTTGAATAAGCGTCCACCAGAACCAAAAACATTTTGCCATTAAAAGGGCCCGCCAGGTCTAGATGAAGTCGTTTCCAGGGACCGGCAGGCCAAGACCACGATGCGGGCTGGCTCCCCGGCGGAGCCTTCACATTCTCCTCACACATTACACACAATTTCACTGTGCTTTCAATATCCTTGTCGATATTTGGCCACCACAATCTACCATTCGGAGAAGAGTTCGACAGCAGAATTACAAAGGCTACACTGCAAGATGCAAACCTCTAATCAGCACCAAAAATATTAAGGCCAGATTAGAATTTGCCAAGAAGTGCATAGGTGAGTCATAGAGTTCTGGAACAAAGTTTTATGGACAGGTGCGCCTTTACCAAAGCGATGGAAAGGCGAAAGTGTGGAGAAAGGAAGGAACTGCATATGATCCAAAGAATACTACTCCATTTGTGAAGGATGGTGGAGGCAGTGTCATGCTTGGGCTTGCCCGGTTGCCTCGGAAACTGGTTCAGTAATCTTTATTGATGATGCAAATAATGATGGCAGCAGCCGAATGAATTTGGAAGTGTAGAGAAATATTTTGTCTACCTATGTACAATAAAATGCCTCCAAACGCATTGGGTGGCACTTCACCATGCAGCAAGACAACGACCCAAAACACACTGCCAAGGAACCAACCCTCAGCTCAACTCGCTGCGTCGTCTGGACCTCACCGGCGTCTCGCCCACCCCGGTCTCGTCATGCTCCAGCGGCAAGCAGCGCTCGTCCATGCGTCGTTTCTGACTGGCAAAACTGCTGCTCTTTGTCTGTAAAACTCGGCACTTCTACCGGTGGCGTCTCCGATCGCTGCCTGGAGCCCGCTGTCCACGTATCGTTTTCTCGCGAGGTCCGGAACGAGGGACACGAGCCGAGGGCAGAGGACAGCGTCAGGAAGGTAGCATGAGGAGGAGGAAGAGCGTCGCACGAGGCAGAGAAGAGAGTACAGGGCAAGCAGAAGGTCCCAGCGCAAGAGGCAGTCCAACCGAGATAACAAACAGGGACGTCGACACTGACAAAGCCAAAATGCGACCGCTCGCTACGGGATGCAGCACGAGAAGGGCAAAATGCCGGCTCGTGAGTCGTTTTGTCGCTCGTCGTCTGATGTCACCGGCCCTCCCTACCAGTCGTGTGATCTGCCCATCAAACCCTTTGTGTCAATCCATCGCGAGCTGGGCGTGGCCTCAGCCTGCCTGAGCAATGTTTGTCTTCAAGTCGGTGTAATGCGTGGGCGCTTCCGATCTGTTCTTCCGGTCAGGTTTTATTATAATTGTGGTGGAGGGGGATTAATTAGTGTGTTTGTGTGGTGCAACTAATGGGCCTAACTAATGTCTATGGTGCATTGCCATACGGTACCACAGGTATGTTCACAGGTTTGACACACCAGGGAATTAGCATAAACCCTACAACTACTTAACATGCCCCATTCCTCGTAATGGGGACGAAGATACACTTAATCCGACATTCGGGCTAGACAGGTCCCTGACTTACTGTACATCGAAGTGGTTCTTGCTACCCACGATCACCGGAGCACCTACCGATGCAGATCTACCTAAATCTATATATCCCCCGACCCCAAAATTCATAACAATATACACAGTCGTGGCCAAAAATATTGGCACCCTTGCGCGTTTTTCAAATAATACACCATTTCTCCAAGAAAATTGTTGAAATTAAAAAATCTTTTGGTATCCACATATGTATTTCTTCAGTTTACAGTGGAACAAAATTTAAAAAGCTGAAAAAAAATCACGAAATCTTAGCTTATTCTACACAGAAATCCTAAAATGACCTGGACAATATTATAGGCACCTTTTAGAAGTTGTTAGAAATAATTAGATTTCAAGCAGGTGATTCTGCTTTACTTTGGAATTGAACTCAACTTTGGTGAGTTGCAGGTGCCTGCAATATAAAAATCACTCATTCAACCAGTTTGAATAGAGAAAAGGAGTCATTCTGTTGCTTTGTGTCACTTTGTGTACCACAATGAGCATGGAGAAAAGAAAGAAAACCAGAGATTTGTCTGAGGAGGTCAGGCACAAGATTGTAGCCAAGCATGAACAATCTCAAGGCCTACAAAGTCTACCTCCAGAGTCTTGTATAAGTCTACCTCCAGAGACCGCAATGTTATCAGGAGGTTTAAGGCCCATGGCACTGTAGCCAACCTCCATGGGCGTGGCAGCAAGAGAAAACATGATCGAAGATTGCAGCAAAGGATTGTTTGAAAGGTGGAGAAAGCACCTCGGTCAACTGCCAAACAGATTCAAGCTGACCTTCAGACACAAGGTACAACAGTTTCAACTCACACCATCCATTGCCAACTCAATGAAAGGGGGTTCTCTGGTAGGAGACCGAGGAGGACCCCACTGCTGAGGGAAAGACATAAGAAAGCCCAACTGGAGTTTTCGAAAACACACCTGAACAAGCCAAAATCGTTATGGGAGAATGTCTTGTGGACAGATGAGACCAAATTAGAGTTTTTTGGTGAAGCACATCATCTCTATGTTGACAGAAAAGAAAATGAAGCCTTCAAATAAAAGAACACCTTCCCTACATTTCAGTGATGCTTTGGGGTTGCTGTGCTGCTTCTGGCACTGGGTACCTTAAATGTGTGCACGGCATCATGAAATCAGGAGATTAACAAGGCATTTTGGAGTGCAATGTTCAACCCAGTGTCAGAAAGCTGGGTCTCCATCGAAGGTCATGGGTCTTGCAGCAGGACAATGACCCCAAACACACTTTACAAAGCACCCAGGAATGGTTCAAGACAAAACGCCAGACTGTTCTGAAGTGGCTAGCAATGAGTCCAGATCTAAATCCCATTGAACACCTGTGGGGAGATCTGAAAACAGCAGTTGGGAGAAGGCACCCTTCAAATCTGGGAGAACTGGAGCAGTTTGCACAAGAAGAGTGGGCCAAACTGCCAGTGGAGAGGTGTAGGAAGCTCATTCATGGCTATAAGGAGCGCTCGACTGCAGTTATTTTGTCCAAAAGCTGTGCAACCATATATTACGTCGAGGGTGTCAATAATTTTATCAATGCCATTTATTTTTATTTTCTGATTTAAAAGGATATATTAAGATCTGAATAAAAAATAAAGGTTCTGTAATATTAACATTGAAATAAAGAATTGTGGAGACCAAATACTTTTGTAAATTTGAACTTATTTTAAGAGAAAATTGTGAGTTATTTGAAAAAAGTGCCAGGGTGCCAATATTTTTGGCCACGACTGTAAATGGTGTTGAACCAATGATTCATGGCCTGTGCCAATTTGAGAGGAGGATGCTTTGAACCTCGTCAAAATGCTGAGGGACATTGAATTATTGCCTCGCTGTCATATACTGGAAATTAATGATGATAACAGAGAACTTGACGTGTTTCTACATTTTATAGCCTACAGGTTTTTATCTTTGAAATGTTGAGGAACTCGCATGCCAGTTTAGCTCAACTGTCAAAGCAGGTTAATCTATTGCAAAGTTGTATTGTTTTTTTACGTTGTTCTGTGGCTTATAGCGAAACTTGTACCAAGGTCACATGCAGAAGAGAAATTGAGTTGACATTGGTGTTTTCTGACTTCCAATTTCAAGATGAACATTGGTAGAAAATGGACAAACACATATGGTATTACCATATGTGATTTGAAACTGGGACCCTAAACATCATGAACTAGGGACTCCGACAGGAACACTAACAGGGCGACCGATCGCGTATCTTTTTGAGGATATTTTGCCAATTACTTCGGATCGATTTACAGATGGCCTTTCAGGGTTCCCATGAAATCCTTCTCCACTCCAGCCTTCATCTTTGTATTCTCTTCATTAAAAATTTCTACTACTTCCAATATCTGCACCAACCCAGAGTTTATCCCACCTCCTTCCTTAGTGTAACTCATTATTGCGCAGTTCTCCTGGAGGCTGGAGAGGTTCTCCCACTGGACCAAGGACCCACTAAATTCCAATAATAAATTTGTGGGACATCTGCATATGGGAAATTCCCATATAAGGACATTGTTGTACATTCCCCATAAAAGTGATTCGGTCAAGTAAGAGGCAAGTTAGAATATTTAAAAGGTCGAATCCCAAAAGCTTCAAGTTGTCAGATTTCGTTTCCCTGAAATATTTAACACGAATAATACATTAAGTGACTAAGTCGTAATATTTCCCTTTGGATGGTTGTCAGTTGCAATTTTTTATATTAATGCTCTTCAAAATACTGCCTAAACTGTTTTACAATTTCATACGACTCGCCCACTCTTTTGGGATTTTGCACTTCTCTACTAATAACGCAAAAATTATGCTGGACAGCACGTCATTGTCCTACTCGAATTCCAGGCACACATATTCACATTCTTTAATAGCGATTAATGTGATGCTTAAGTATCTATTATATCAGCAAAATCACCGTGGTCAGATTAGATAGAAATAACTTCAGGCTGATGACCCCCTCAAACTCACCCTACCAATGGTGATGGGTATTTTTGGGGCTAATATAGAAGCAAACAGGACTAGTTAAGAAAATTAGGTGAACCAAAATAGAATATGAGAAGGATATGACAAATAATATTAAATACTAGAACAGCACTCGGTAGAGAGCATACCTCCACCTGGTTGGCCATATCACTCAATGATGAAGAATCACTTAAAAAATTCTACGAGCTGGATCCGGATCCGGATCTTCACCAAAATCGAATCAATTCTTCCTTGTCACACACACAACCTGTCCAACAAGTTTAGTCCAATTCCATTCATAACTTTTTGAGATATCCTGCTATGTATCGTTTTTGGCCCAATCTCTCAATGGTGAAGAATCACTTTAAAAATTAAATAATTCTCATATCCGAATCCATATTCAGATCTTCACCAAAATCCAATCAGCTCGTCCTTGTCAGACACACAACCGGTTCACCAAGTTTCGTCCAAATCCATCCATAACATTTTGAGATATCCTGCTATGTATCGTTTTTGGTCCTATCTCCCAATGGTGAAGAATCAGTTAAAAAATTATAATAGCCGGATCCGAATCCGGATCTTCACAAAAATCTAATCATTTCGTCCTTGTCACACACGCCACATATCTGCCAAATTTCGTCCGAATCCGTCCACAACTTTTTGAGATATTTTGTTCACAAACGGACAAACAGACAGACAGGGGTGAAAACATAACCTCCATCCACCTTTGGTGGCGGAGGTAATAATTGTAGGACATGTTTAAAAATACCTGCAAGGGCAGACGAGTGCAAATGTGGACCCATTGAGGACTGACATGAGCTTGTGATGGAAGTGAGATGACAGACTTATTGACATTATTTGGTTCAACATTTACTCAAGAACAGTCATTAAATAAGATAATCTATCTAGCTGAAAAGGATGGACTTTTAGAGGGGTTCCAGGTAGGAGAATGAGGAAGTAAAGAAAGTTAGGAGAGCTAAGAGGAGATAAAGGCCCGAGGCCAGGTAATATGCATTTGAGCTGAGTCTTGAAGAAGGTGGCAGAGCAGATTAGACATGATGTTAACAGTCATCCTTAACAGTTTAGAGTCAGGAAAGGGATGGAGGATTGGAGAGAGCACCAAATGCGACACCGGAGGATTGGAGAGTTCCAAATGTGACACCGGAGGATTGGAGAGTTCCAAATGTGACACCGAAGGATTGGAGAGTTCCAAATGTGACACCGGAGGATTGCAGAGTTCCAAATGTGACACCGGAGGATTAGAGAGTTCTAAATGTGACACCGGAGGATTGGAGAGTTCTAAATGTGACAACGGAGGATTGTAGAGTTCCAAATGTGACACCGGAGGATTGTCGAGTTCAAAATGTGACACCGGAGGATTGGAGAGTTCTAAATGTGACACCGGAGGATTGTCGAGTTCCAAATGTGACACCGGAGGATTGTCGAGTTCCAAATGTGACACCGGAGGATTTGAGAGTTCCAAATGTGACACCGGAGGATTGTCGAGTTCCAAATGTGACACCAGAGGATTTGAGAGTTCCAAATGTGACACTGGAGGATTGCAGAGTTCCAAGTGTGACACCGGAGGATTAGAGAGTTCTAAATGTGACACCGGAGGATTGGAGAGTTCTAAATGTGACAACGGAGGATTGTAGCGTTCCAAATGTGACACCGGAGTATTGTAGAGTTCCAAATGTGACACCGGAGGATTGGAGAGTTCTAAATGTGACACCGGAGGATTGGAGAGTTCTAAATGTGACACCGGAGGATTGCAGAGTTCCAAATGTGACACCGGAGGATTAGAGAGTTCTAAATGTGACAACGGAGGATTGGAGAGATCCAAATGTGACACCGGAGGATTGGAGAGTTGTAAATGTGACACCGAAGGATTGGAGAGTTCCAAATGTGACACCGGAGGATTGCAGAGTTCCAAATGTGACACCAGAGGATGAGAGAGTTCTAAATGTGACACCGGAGGATTTGAGAGTTCTAAATGTGACAACGGAGGATTGTAGAGTTCCAAATGTGACACCGGAGGATTGTCGAGTTCCAAATGTGACACTGGAGGATTGAAGAGTTCCAAATGTGACACCGGAGGATTTGAGAGTTCCAAATGTGACACCGGAGGATTGTAGAGTTCCAAATGTGACACCAGAGGATTGTCGAGTTCCAAATGTGACACCGGAGAATTAAAGAGTTCTAAATGTGACACCGGAGGATTGGCGAGTTCCAAATGTGACACCGGAGGATTTGAGAGTTCCAAATGTGACACCGGAGGATTGCAGAGTTCCAAATGTGACACCGGAGGATTGGAGAGTTCTAAATGTGACAACGGAGGATTGGAGAGTTCTAAATGTGACACCGGAGGATTGTCGAGTTCCAAATGTGACACCGGAGGATTGGAGAGTTCTAAATGTGACACCGGAGGATTGTGGAGTTCCAAATGTGACACCGGAGGATTGTCGAGTTCCAAATGTGACACCGGAGGATTGGAGAGTTCCAAATGTGACACCGGAGGATTGGAGAGTTCCAAATGTGACACCGGAGGATTAGGGAGTTCTAAATGTAGCACCGGAGGATTTGAGAGTTGTAACTGTGACACCGGAGGATTGTAGAGTTCCAAATATGACACCGGAGGATTGTAGAGTTCCAAATGTGACACCGGAGGATTGGAGAGTTCTAAATGTGACACCGGAGGATTGGAGAGTTCCAAATGTGACTCCGGAGGATTGGAGAGTTCCAAATGTGACACCGGAGGATTGGAGAGTTCCAAATGTGACACCGGAGGAATGGAGAGTTCCAAATGTGACACCGGAGGATTGGAGAGTTCCAAATGTGACACCGGAGGATTGGAGAGTTCCAAATGTGACACCGGAGGATTGGAGAGTTCTAAATGTGACACCGGAGGATTGGAGAGTTCCAAATGTGACTCCGGAGGATTGGAGAGTTCCAAATGTGACACCGGAGTATTGGAGAGTTCCAAATGTGACACTGGAGGAATGGAGTGTTCCAAATGTGACACCGGAGGATTGGAGAGTTCCAAATGTGACACCGGAGGATTGGAGAGTTCCAAATGTGACACCGGAGGAATGGAGAGTTCCAAATGTGACACCGGAGGATTGGAGAGTTCCAAATGTGACACCGGAGGATTGATGATTGAGGTGTTTTGCATAAAGAAAGGTATGGAGAAAGTAAGTGCAAAAGAGTTTTCAACAGAATGAACAGTGTCAAGACCAATGACTAGACCATTAGGGTAATGAAGAAAGTAAGGAGGGTAGTCAGGCAAGGGTCTTTCACTGAGAGAGAAAGCCAGGTGTTGGCTCAAGGGTTAAGGTGGCTGGCTTGAGATCGTAGGATCCTGAGTTCGAGCCCCTTCCATTGAATTACCACCAGGTGGGTTCCCTCACCTGTCATCCTTCCGAAGTCGGCAAAATGAGTATCAGGTGACTGGTTATAGAGAGGCATTGCATCAGCAGTAGCCACGCCGCCAGAAAATGATGCAACCAGCAGCCACAGGGTGCACATGACCCATTACCACTCAGAGAGAGTAGTTAATGCCTGAAATGTTCTCCCTGGAAAGGTATTGGCTGCAGACACAGTAGATAGATTTCAGCTGTAATTAAGTAGTTATACCTATTAAAATTGGGGATGGAGGGATACATTGATATCGGCAGGACTGGTTGGTACTTCATGGATGGATCAGTCATTGAATACCTGTGTGGTGATCAGGAGCACAACCAGAATATTCCTTAGGAGAGAGCTCAGGTTACCTGCCAAGTAGCAGAGGTACAGAAAGTACTACAGAACAAAATCAAGGTGTTAACCAAACTGTAATCACGTCAATGGTTGTGGGCAAAGGCCCCCTGAGAAACTGCTTCCCTTGCCAAGAAACTGCTTCGGCAGCACCCACGCTCTATAACACAGTATGGTACATCATGATCAGATAGAGAGGTTTCGGCTTGCGGTGTACCATGGCAACAGAATCTGGAGTTTCGAAAAAAGAGAAAAACAGGTGGAGTGAAACAGGTGGACAAGGTAAGAGAATATAAAAGCTAACAGACAGGCATGGCAGACAACATTAGATGGCAACGAGCTGCCATATTGAAAAGAAAGGGCAGGAAAGAACTATTTTATTTGGTAAATTTTGTTGCTTTCATATATCAGGTGGTGTGTATACTGTCCTGCCAAAGATGGCCGAGCACCAATGAGTGCATCAGCAGAAAGAAGGGTCAGATTGCTTCATTTTACTTTTTAAGTATCACATTCGAAAGCAAAACTCAGGGTGTAACATATTAACAGTTTTACAAGCATGTACATTGTACACATGTTAAAATGATGACATTGCTGTTCTGATTCAGAAACCAAGACAGCAAATGTGGCACTACCATGAACACTTGGAATTCACTCCCAAGCTGGGAAATTGTAAATACAATGGGTTATTATTTAAATAAGAATGAACAGAAAGACTATATAAAATAGGCTTAGGCGGTACAATGTGAAAGTGGTAAGTAGGGAGCAAGATGTGAAAAGGCGAGAAAGATGTGGCCTCAGTATGCGGAATCTCACCACTGTGATGGGAAATGGAATTGTAATGTTTTTTTTTCAGATGCTGCTGTGAGTATGTCGAAGAGAACTGAACTATTTCATAAGCACTTTATTTATTACGAGTGCACTCTCATAAAAAGGTTCTCTTTTTGCTCCACCATTTTAAAGAGTGGTGCATTCTGCAGTGTTAACAAATGTATGATCAGGTGTGCAAAACAATATGTTTATTGTTTACCTGTGACATGTCGCAGATTTACGAGACTTGTGACATATTCTTGGGATTCTTGTTGGAGGGTCGATCTTTGAAATGTACACCCATTTGTCGGACAGCCGCAGGACCACAGCCACGCCCACAGTTTGGCTCCACCTACCATTGCACCAAAATGAAATTTTATGGCCGCCATCTTGGTTTCCCAACACATTCGGCCTGTAGGCCTCTGCTGATTATACACTGCCTGGGTTTGTTACACAAGGTTTCCATTGGCTTGTGTGGGTCAAGTGTTATTGATGATGAGAGACCCCGAAAAACCTAATCAATCATATGTTAAATAATAGTAAGGCATAATCAAGCCTACCAGAACGCACGGTGCTTCAGAACACAGGGTAATCAAGTGTTACGTTACATAATCATGTGTTATGTTATGCAAATTACTAAAAAAAAAACAAGACCGTTACGTAATTTTTGAACAGCCCTACATTGGGGTTAAGCAATCCATGACCATGTCATGAATCTGCTTGTTCTGATATAACCGTGGTGGAGGCTGAAATGGATGACGTGTCGAGTTATATTTCTTAATAACGCATTAAATGTGTTTCCCAATCGAGCTATTCGTCTTTTAAATAAGCGTTTCTCAACCGGCCTGTTACCGGATTTTGTCGCTTGTTGTGGCCACAGTGCGATCATTCTTGTTCAATGAATCACCATTCCAAAAAACAGTTAGCCTGGTGTTGGCTTAGCGGTTAGGGTGCCGGCTAGGGATTTCCTAGGATCCTGGGTTTGAATCCCGGTCGATCGCTGAATTAACACCGGGGGGGTTGACTCAGCCTGTCATCCTTCCGAGGTCGGCAAATTGAGTACCAGTTCACTGGTAATTCCCTGTGTGTCGCAAGAGGCGACCAACAGGTTTGGCGGCAGGAAGGGCATCCGGCCACAAAACATTGCTTCAAAAAAGGAGACCACGGTGCCCGAAAAAGGCCAACCCCTGCTCTGCGGGGAAAAATTGGCCTCCAAAGGTGGTTCTTCTTTATTCCAAAAACAGTAAATAAATTCCAGAGTTCATAGAATGCGATACCCCACGCAGTGTTTAAGTATATACTTCAATTTAAAAAACAAAAGAAACAATGATTTTAAAGATCGTTAAAAAGAAATCCTTACGTTTAGCGCTACTCAAGCAGTCTTGTACACCACCCTAATACAATGTAATAAGACGACGTTGTGTAGCAGTTTAGGAGATTGAGGCTTTATTGATCACAATATAATGCAACGTCAATCGGCATTGTACACTCATACATAGCCACATAGGCGGCCTCTTCTTCACCCCAATACTTTACCCTCTCACATGCCCCGCCCTCTCATGCTATATGTCAATACATTGTATATCATTGTTCTTGGAAGTATTATGAAGATGATTTGTGTTCTACAGTGTTCAAGTATATAATTAAATTTAAACAAAGGTTTAAAGAGGTTTAAAGACATATAAATATATAAATTTGGGTTTTACCACCGTTTTACCCAGTGTCTGTTACATCACCCTAACTAACATGTTATATTACTTCTAGGTGCCTGTTGTTTGTGTCCTTTATGATGTCCTTAAAACAGTAAGTTTCCTGTTCTGAATTATTTTCAATTTTCCTTGACTGCCAGGCAGATAGACAGAGTAAAAAAGTTATCTCACTTCTCTGTGCATATGTGCGGTGAGGAAGAATTCAGAGTAAGGTAATACGGCAGACTTGTCTTATGATTCATTTTGCGATTTGTGTTCAAAATATAACATTCAATTCAATTTAAATGTTCCTCGATCACAAACTGATAAGACAGACAGACGGACGGACGGACGGACATGAACCAATTGCTTAACCCCGCTTTTCGCTACTCATGCTTCTCACTAGAACGCACTCAGTAGAGCGCATACCTCCACCAGGCTGAACAAACCGTTCATGTTTTGCATCCCATTTGTGGATCTGCATCCGGACCTTCAACAAATTGGAATTATGTTCTTGTCACCAACCCAACTCATCCACCAAGTTTTGTTGTAACCTGTCCACAGCTTTTTAAAATATCATGCTATATATTGTTTGGGCCCAATCTCTCAATGGTGAAGAATGACGTTATAAAATTACAGCATCCGATGTTTCCTGGAAACTAAAGCTGCCAACAGGTTGTCATGCTTTGAATATCATCCATGGAAAATTTTACTCAAAGGGTAAATGAAACTCAATATTTTTAAAAGGTTGACGAAACAGAAAAAGACAATTCAGTGCGTCACACAAACGACTCAACCATACAATTCTTTTTGCTCCTTTCTGGTTTCTCGATGTCATCGACCAGTAGTATTGGATAATGCGTCATAGTGAACCATAATGCACAGCTTGTTATTGCCATGTGAGCCACCTGAAGCTGTAGGCAACCGGCCAACAACGCACGCAAGAAAGATTGTGATCAGAGCATCCCAACATGATCCCATTAAAGCATCCATAGGGATGCCAGAGATGGATGCTAAAGTGATGGCTGGAGAAGTATCTGCGACATGTCATCTTATCTAATCGGCAGGGTTTTTTTGAAGCCAGGAAATTGGCCCGAAAGGCCTACCCTGGTGAAGCATTATATATATACAGTGCATTCAGAAAGTATTCAGACCCCTTCACTTTTTTCACATTTTGTTATGTTGCAGCCTTATGCTGAAATGGTTTAAATTCATTTTTTCCCTCATCAATCTACACTCAATACCCCATAATGACAAAGAGAAAACAGGATTTTAGAAAGTTTTGCAAATTTGTTAAAAAGAAAAAACTGAAATATCACATTGACATAAGTGTAATGAAATTGTGTCTGAGTTGAACCCATGTGTTATTCGGCTCCTGTCCACTGTGCGACAGTTATAAGAACTCAGACAGACAGCGCTATGATTGTTCCTGTGACATTTATCGTGTGTAATGTTGTGCACACTTAGATGGTGCATATTGCCTTTGTTCCAGGCTCGCTTGTTCTAGTTTGCGAATCCTTTACTGAATGCTGAATATTGATATATTGCTTGTTGGTTTTCTTACAGGTATTGCTAGAGATCGATTCAGAATTAAACTCACAATCTGGGACAATGTTGTAACTCTAGTTTTTACAACAATTAATTCTGAATCCCTCTCTTGTCTTGAACAGGATTACCATGACTCATAAGCTGATACAAGTTCCGATCTTCGGAGCGGACCCTTAGGCAGGCGTCGGACGTGTCTGCTCAGCTCCTGCACGGGCTAAGTCTGTTGACCAGCTACCTGGGAGCACAGGAGGGTCTTACCGATGCAACCAGGCTCGCGGTGCTGAACTCCCGCGTGAATCACACAGTTTTTACGTACATATCCCAGTGCGCCACGTACGACGACGCTGAGGAAGAATTGTGACGGATTTATATCAAGACTCGGAGCGTGGTCTATACTCGATATCTACTCGTGTCTCGGCGACAAGACCCATCGGAGACCATCGACCACTTTGTTCAGGACCTCCGCCGATTAGTAAAGGACTGTACAGCAGAAACACGGACACATGAATAAGTATGTGATGATTTAATGAGAGATTCATTTATTTCTGGTCTTCGCTCACCTATCATAAGACAGAGATTGCTGGAAGAAACGGATCTGACGCTCGGAAAAGCTCATAAACTATCGCTTGTGTATCAAGAAGCACAGACACAATCGGAAGCGTACGGTCGTCCGTACGTCACTGCGGGTTTAACCGGCGTGACACGACCGGAGAGAGCTACCGCGGAGCAAACGGATGCTGCACCGCCGCCAGAATCGGGGACAGCGGATACTCTCGAGGACCTCGACCCGAGTGTGACAGCCACCGCCGCTGCCGCTCCCTCAGCCGGAAGTAACGCTAAGTGCTTTTTCTGCGGGAACCGGAATCATTTAAGGTCAGTTTGTCTGGCAAAAGAAGCGACGTGTCATTCGTGTTCTCGAAAGGGACATTTTGCAAAGGTTTGTCACTCGTTACAGGGCCGGTTAACTCGCTCAACTTTGTCTGTGATTCTCTCTCTGCTCGAGAGACAATCGGCGCCCCACGCGACCTTGATTGGGATCACCTCCCCGCGCAGCTCGCACGACCTTGACTAGGATCAACACGCAGACGAGACAATCGGTGCCTCGCTTGGCTCGAACGCCGTTGACCGGAATCCTTTCATCGCCCGAGCCACGTTCGGCTTTGGCTTCACGATCGATGCTAGCTGGCGTCGGGTCCACGTGCGTGGCTCGAGCACCCCCTCTGGACGACGCGACGACTATAGGGCTGCCTGGTCTGTCCAGCACTGTTATTCCAGTCATGATTGAAGGGCAGAACGCAAATGCCTTAATCGACACGGGTTCTACGGATAGCTATGTCGATTTACGACTCATTCAGAAGCATGGCTGGCCAATTATCGGGACAACACGCATAATTTTCATGGCTTCCCAAGGGCTATGGCTCCGCACTCGAGGGGAATGCCGACTGAAGCTTGTGATTAATGGCTGAATGTTTCCAGATGTGCACTTAATGGTCTTACCAGCATTATGGGCGGAAGTGTTGCTGGGACATGATTTTCTCCGTGGGCGTTTGGAAATGGAATTTGGTGGTGCTGATACTCTTGCTGTGTGTGCTCTTGCAGGGATGGAAATTGAACCACTGTCGCTGTTTCCCAATATGACTACTGGCTGGACACCGGTTGCCGTTAAATCGCGATGCTATTCACGGGCTGACACGCAATTCATTGCTGAGGAGACTGCGCGGCTATTAAAGGAGGGCATATTCGAACCTAGTCGATCGCCTTGGAGGGCCCAAGTTTTGGTGGTTCAGACCGAAACGCACCGCAAACGCAGGGTAATCGACTATTCGCAGACGATTAATCAGTTTACACAATTGGATGCCTACCCACTCCCGGGAATGGATTCTCTGGTTCGCCCGGTGGCACAGTACTCGGTATATAGTACTTTAGACCTCCGTAGCGCGTATCATCAGATTCCAATCTCGGAGGCTGATCGCATCTACACCGGGTTTGGGTCTGGACAGAGGTTGTACCAGTTCACCCGTCTGCCTTTTGGGGTCACCAATGGGGATTCCTGCTTCCAAAGGGCCATGGACGACATCATTGCTAAGGAGAGCTTAACCGATGTCTTTGTTTTTCTGGATAATCTCACGGTTTGTGGGTACGATCAAGCTCATCATGCTGCTAACCTGAAGCGCTTCCTCAAGGTTGCACACAAGTATCGCCCGACTATGAACGAGGCTAAATGTCACTATTCCGCTCAAAGAATAGATCTCCTGTGGTACACCATGACCCACGGCACTATCACTCCAGACAAGGAGCGACTGCGACCTTTGCTTGACATGGCCCTGCCACTCGATCGTGCATCTTTGAAGTGTGCTCTCGGGCTTTTTGCTCATTACTCAAAGTGGATTCAAAATTTTTCTGAAAAGCTTCGTCCCCTTGTGGATTGCAAAGAATTCCCCATGACTCACGCTGCTAAGGCCGCTTTCCATGGCCTGATGTCCGACATAGCTGGCGCCGCTGTGTCGTCTATCGATGAAAACAAGTCCTTTGTTTTGGAAAGCGATGCGTCGGATCACACGATAGCTGCTACACTCTCTCAAGGGGGCGACCTGTGGCCTTCTTTTCAAGGACTCTCTCCTCCGCGGAACGAAGACACTCGTCTGTTGAAAAGGAGGCGTACACCATCATTGAGTCTATCAGGTGCTGGCGGCCATATTTGCTTGGCAAATGTTTTGAGATCATTACGGATCAACAAAGTGTTGCCTTTATGTACGACACGCGCCATGCTCAGCGCATTAAGAATGAGAAAATCACTCGCTGGAGGATTGAGTTAGCCGATTTTTGTTACACTATCAGGTATCGCCTAGGGCGGGATAACCTCGTAGCAGATGCATTATCACGGCCAGCGGTGTGTGCGAGTCTCACCTCCTTTGAGGATCTGCACGTCCTTCATGACACATTGTGCCATCCCGGCGTGATGCGTTTAACTCATTATGTGCGCAGTCGTAATTTGCCCTACTCCATTGAGGATATTCGTCAGCTATGTCACACTTATTCTGTTTGTGCTGAACTCAAACCTCGCTTCTACAACCCTCGGATGGGTACGCTGGTCCAGGCTACTCGGCCATGGGAGCGATTGGCCATGGACTTCAAAGGGCCCCTGCCGTCTTCGTGTCTACCGTCTTGTCAGGGAATACCAGCTTTGGGTAGTTCTCGTTATCTTCTCACGATAGTTTATGAGTTCTCCAGATTTCCCTTTGCTTTCCCGTGCGGTGATATGACCGCTGCCACGGTTATCTGGTGTCTACGGGAATTGTTTTCTATGTTTGGGAATCCGGCCTATGTGCACACTGATCGTGGAGCGGTGTTCTTGTCCCAGGATGTGAGAGCATTCTTGCTCCAGTGTAATATTGCTTCTAGCTATACTACTCCGTATAGGCCACAGGCGAACGGACAGGTGGAACGATTTAATGGCATTATATGGAAAGCCGTTGCTCTGAGCCTTAAGTCCCGCGGACTCGGGTTGGACCGATGGACCTGGGTGGTACCCGGGGTGCTAAGCTCGATCAGGACTTTATTGAGCACCGCTACTAATCAAACTCCCCACGACCGTATGTTTCGTTACATGCGTCGTTCTGGCGGTATCCGTCCTTTGCCGGGCTGGCTTGCTGAACCCGGACCGGCTTTCCTCAAACACGCGGTTCGCTCAAGTAAATATGACCCCCTCATTGACAAGGTTCGTATCATCCAAGCCAACCCTGAGCACGCTCGAGTGCTGCTGCCAAATGGACGTGAGTCTACAGTCTCGGTGCGCCATCTTGCCGCATGCGGGGATTCTGTTGGGCCGGCCTTCGGCCTGGCTAATCCGATGATAGAGAATCCACCGTCAACCCCACCACCACATTCACCCGATCCGGATGGCTTTGCGGAGCCACCGCCGTCACCCAAGTTAGGCGGTTATTCTGACGCGGGGGAATTCGGTCTCGAGGTAGACACTCCTGATGCCTGTCGGACGTGTGCCGGAAGAGAAATGCGCCGCCCTGATCGCTACGGCTGGGACTGACATGGACTGCTGCTAACTGATGTTTCTCAGCAGTGTAAACGCAAAACAGTCTGTGAACTCTTAATTACGTTTACTCTGCTGAGACCCCTCAGACCATTGACGACCCTTTAAGACCCCCAAGACCCTTAAGACTGCCAAGACCCCTGAAGACCCAAAATACCCTTAAAGACCCAAAAAACCCTGAAGAACCAAAACACCCCAAAGACCCAAAATGCCCTTAAAGGCCCTGAGGATCCAAAAGATGCTGAAGACCCAAATGGCCCCGAAGACCCAAAAGACCCCGAAGACCCAAAACACCATGAAGACCCAAAACACCATGAAGACCCAAAACACCATGAAGACCCAAAACACCCCGAAGACCCAAAACACCCCAAAGACCCAAAAGACCCTGAAGACCTAAATCACCCCAAAGACCCAAAACACACTGAAGAACCATAAGACCCCAATGACCCAAAACACCCCAAATACCCCAAAGACCCAAAATACCCAAAACACCCTGAGGAATCTCTTGAAAATCCTCTCCATCTCTTTGCTGATGACTCTACTCTCTGTCGCTCCATTCTTCATCCCTCAGATCGGCAGTCTCCAGCCTCCTCACTCTCTGCAGACCTGGACAAAATCACAGACTGGGCAAACAAGTGGAACATGTCTTTCAATCCTGACAAATCTCACACTCTTACGATGTCTCTCCGAAAAGACCGACTGGACAACCCTCCCATCTACTTTCTGAATAATCCTCTCCAAGAAGTTCTGTCACTCAAACTTTTGGGTCTCACTATCTGCCATGATCTTTCCTGGGAAAACCACATTTCAAATCTGGCCTCCAAAGGCAGTCGCCGACTGGGCATCCTCCGCCATGTGAAGTCCTTCCTTGGCACACCTGAGCTCCTCACCACGTACAAGGCTTTCATCCGCAGCTCAATGGAATACTGCTCTCCCCTCTGGGCTGGTGCTCCTGCCTCACACCTAGCTCGTCTTCACGCTGTTGAAAGCAAAGCATTCAGAATCATTGGAATCTCCCGCGATGAAGCTAACTCCAAGGGCCTCTCACTCACTCACCGCAGGCAGGTTGGTGGTCTTTCCGTCTTCTACCGACTCCTCTCTGGCCTTGCCCCCCCAGCTCTCTCTGGGCTCTGTCCCGCAAATATTCCTACAGGTCGCACAAGATCTGCCTGCAACCCTCTTATGGTTAAACTGCCAAAATCAAGACTCTCTGCTCACCTTCACTCCTTCATTCCTCTTTTCTCCCACCTCTGGAACAAACTCCCTCACTCTCTTCAATCCCACTCCACCCTCCAGGTCTTTAAAACAGCTGTTCACCACCATCTCTTATCTTCCCCCATCCAAAATCTTGATCTTTTCTATCCCCGATAATTTCACCCCAAATACTCTTTTTGAAATACCAACTTCTGTCCTGGAAGTCCTTGGTGTCCTTGTGTTTTATACTTCTCCCACCCCCCCCCTTCCCACGCCTCCTCCCCCCAAGCCCTCTCCCTCCCACACATCTCCCTGCTCTTAAATGTTGTGTGCTCTCAAGTGTTTGTGTGCTTCCCATTCTCTTGTCTTCCGCTCCCTCTTTTTATATATTTTGTTTGTCTGGTTGATTTGTTTGTGAAGTAAATGTCAGCTCTTTCATGAGCCTCGATTCAGTATACAAAAAAAAAAAAAAAAAAAGGACCCAAAACACCCTGAAGACCCCAAAGACCCTTCAGACCCAAATGACCCTTCAGACCCAAAAGACCCTTAAATACCCTGAAGAACCAAAATACCCCAAAGACACTCAAAGACCCAGAGGAACCAAAAGACCCTTAAGACCCAAAAGCCCCTGAAGACACCGAAGATCCAAAAGACCCCGAAGACCCTGAAAACCTAAAACACCCCAAAGCCCCCAAAATACCCTCAAAGGCCCAGAGGATCACAAAGACCCTGAAGACCCAAATGGCCCTGAAGACCCAAAACACCATGAAGACCCAAAAGACACCAAAATGGTCAAAGATGCCTATTCCTTTGAAATGACATGTGGTGAAGCGCAAGGAGCGCCGAGTCACGCTAGTATATATATATATATATATATATATATATATATATATATATATATATATATATATATATATATATATATATATATATAGTGAAACCTTGACTTACGAGTTTAATTCGTTCTGTGACCGAGCTCGTAACTCAATTTGCTCGTTTCTCAAATTAAATTTCCCCATTAAAATGCATTGAAATGCTATTAATCCGTTCCAGCCCGCCAAAAACCACACCAATTTTTTTTTAAATATACAGTATATATAAAAATATCTCGTGCTTTATATTTCACCTGTATGCAGCATACAAGTTGGCAGGATGGCCTGGACTGGAGGTGCGCACACTTGACTCTAAACTGTCCAGCCTGGGTTTGAATCCCGACCCAGCTATAACCTGTCATGGGTGAATCACAGGCAGGGTGATCCATCAATGTGTGTACCGCTAAACTGGGCGCCCCGTTTGCGTCCCATTAGTTGTTGGATGTTAAGGATCTCACCGTGTTTTCCACAAAGAGAAGGCGAGCTATCGCCGGCACTCTGAACAAGTTGTGGCCTGGCATGCTCTTCTCCTCTGCCGTTATATACGTCCTCCTCGGCATCTTTTTCCAGAAGAGCCCTGTCTCGTCACAGTTGAAGATTTGCTGGGGGATGTATCGTTCGGCTTCTATCAGTTCGGCAAAAGTTATAATAAAATCTAACCAAAATGTTAATAAACATTTAAATATTTAAACATTAAAACATTTAAAACATTTAAAAATTTAATAAAAATAACCAAAATGTGAAAACAAAGCAGCAGCGATATACGGCAGAGATGCTTGCACGGCAAGATAACCACGTGACCAGAACCTACCTGGTGGCGGGTGGCGTAAGCTCCAAAATAACCAAAATGCGAAAACAAAGCAGCAGCGATATACGGCAGAGATGCTTGCACGGCAAGATAACCACGTGACCGGAACCCACCTGGTGGCGGGTGGCGTAAGCTCCAAAATAACCAAAATGCGAAAACAAAGCAGCAGCGATATACGGCAGAGATGCTTGCATGGCAAGATAACCACATGACCGGAACCCACTTGGTGGCGGGTGGCGTAAGCTCGTAACTCAGATCTCGGCTCGCATCTCAAAGCAATAAACCGCCCGAGCGACGGCTCGTATCTCGGAAAACTCGTAAGTTGGTGCACTCGTAAGTCAAGGTTTCACTGTATATATATATATATATATATATATATATATATATATATATATATATATATATATATATATATATATATATATATATGTCGGGCAGGGGGGGGGGGCACCACGTGACCCAGGGCACCTGAGAAATATATATATAATTGTCTTTCTTTTGCTTGCTTCAAAACATGTTGTTTCACGACTCGGTCAGATCCAGCTTTGGAGACGTTTTTCAACATTTGCCAAAGGGAAAAGTTATGGGAATAGTTGCCATTTAATTCTTGTTTAACCTCGAGCAGAGTATGATTTAATATGTATCCTTTGATTTGTATGTGCCTGGCTCAATATGTTTTACTGCCAAGTGTAAACACCATTGAACTCTATTATGAGAACGCATCGCTGGGCCTTGTAAGCCCAGCTTGTTTGGAATAATAGCTTGAGAAATATCTTACTTTCACACACATCTGTGCCTTCAAACTCGGCCCTCTCTTGTCTGAGGTCATTACTTCAGCGGAGAGTTTTTTTTAGGCTTTGTTCGATTATATAAGGAATCTTGTTTCAGAGTATTTTCAGTGTGGCTCGGACTTGCACTGCCTTGTGTGACAAGGCTCTGCGATTCCGAACGCGCTCCACAATTGTGTTTTGTTCGTTTCATTAAACCACTCTTGCTGCTTCAAACGTGCCTCTTCTTGAGTTTAAGAGGAATCCCGACATATCTGGTACCAGCAGTGAGGTACATCCAGCTACAGGTCAAGGAGGGCTCCTCAGGTCGGGAAGAGGCAAGGCCAGCGCTTGCAATAATAGGCTGAGGTAAGCATTTTTTGCACACCTAAATTGGAAAGCCTCTTCCCTTCCCCTTGGAACCTCTATCGGCTGTGCCTGAGCGTGCATCTCGAACCAAATTTAAGCAGAGCATCAGTGGGTTAACGAATCGAGCAAGGAGGGCGCCCGAGGTTAGGAGGGATACCCCTCAGGTTAAGGCATACCCCGGCGTGGGCGTAGGTATAGTGACCCCGGCGTAGGAAGTAGGCTAGACCCCGGCGTGGGTGGATAAGATAAGTAATAGGTCTAAAGGCTAGACCCCGGCATAGGCATTGATAAGAATAAGTTAAGCTAGAAAAAGAAGGGCCAACCCCTTTTAGGAATGCCCCGGCGTGGATGAATAAGTGCACATCCAGTGCGTTTTAAGGTGGGCATTTGGGAGAAAATGCGTACCCGCAGGAGGGAGTTCTGACAATATGCTATAGGCAGCACAAGTATTAGCTCTTTCCGGACAAGAGATGAGGTTAGATCTGGAGAAGTAACAGGGAGGATTATAATGCACGAGGCGCATGAAATCCAGCTGTGAACGCGCGAGCCGACGTGCAGGCAGGTCGCTATGGCGATGTGGTAACGGCCCTCGCGGGGAACCGCGAGGTGGGGCGGAGGTGAGATGGGAATGCGGATATCCCATGCTGTGCACAGCATGAACGCATTCGGGTGGCCGAGGTAGGCATGGGAGGATTATAACGAGCCAGAGACAATGATTAAAACAGTGAGATATGAAAGGAAAATGATGCAGCCAGGCGTTGTGGTTGCACCTTTGTGAACAACGCGAGTGATGAGATGGCTTAGAGGTATGTGCTGAGTGAGCACATGTACGTTGCGCGCTGAGTGGAAGTGGTGCTGCATTGTAGAGCATGCCTCTAAGGAGGGCTGTGGGATGCCAGAGTTGGAAGCGTTTTGTTTTGCATTTCGAGGGAGATATCGGTGATTTTAATATTTGGAAATATGAACCTTATGTGATTTTTGGAGAAGGATAAATTAAACTGGAAGAAGAAGAGCTCAGGTACCAGGTAGGAGAAGTGCTGAGACTTCAAATTGAGTAAATTTGGGGCTAAGAAATAGATGGTGTCAGTTTGGATTTTTATTGAGATTCAATGTGGGATTCAGTCTGCTTGTGGAAAATTGGCAGACAAAAATTAGCCTGTATGGAGAGCATGTGTAGACAGGGTTTTAAAACATGTATTTAATTATATCCCCACATTAACAGCTCTCCAGATTTAGCATGGGAGTAAAAGTCAAAGATGATAGGCTGAGTCAACTGACTGGGTGTTAATTCAACGGCATGGCAGGGACTTGAACTGGGCTGACTTGGGATTGCGGAATGCGTTGAATAAAGGGAGATACTCACTTAAGGACGGGAGCTCTGAGCTCTCTCGGTCGTTCTCCAGGTTGGAGGAAACGGTTTCTTGGGAACGGTTACACTTGATGGGCTGCCGTTGCCGTTTGCAACAGAAATTAGGGCAGGAATGGGGAATTTGTTCAGAATGCCGGCGATAACCCACCTGTGTCTGTCCCTGTGTGTGTGTGTCCGTGTCTGTCTGGCTTTCTGGCCGTCCATGGAGTCATGTTTCTGAACACTGATTTCGGGGGGGGGGGGGGTTGCGGGTGTGCCACGGAGCTCAGGTGCACCTGCGGTGGTTGGAAGGTGGTGTGAGGTAGTGAGTTCCAGAGGGTGGGAGTGTGTCTGGAGAGGAGGTCAGTCAGGTAGGATGGGGCCAGGTTATGGAGGACTTTGTTGGTCAAGAGGAGGATTTTGTAATGGATTCTCTGGGGGATGGGGAGCCAGTGAAGCTTATAAAGGATGGGGGTGATGTGGTCACGGGTCCGGGAATGGGTGAGTAGACGGGCAGCGGAGTTCTGAATGTATTGGAATTTATTGATGATTATTGAGGGTGAACCATAGAGGAGGCTGTTGCAGTAGTTCAGACGGGAGGTGATGAAGGCGTGGATGAGGGCTTCTGCAGCCGTGGAGGAAAGGGATGGACGGAGACGGGCGATGTTTTTCAGGTGAAAGAAGGCTGTCTTTGTGATTTGTTTAGTGTATTTGTCGAAGGAGAGGGTTTGATCAAAGATGATGCCAAGATTCCGGATGTGAGGGGACGTGGATACTGGGAAACCGTCAATGTTGAGGGCGAAGTTATGGGTGGATTTGGTGAGCGTTTTTGGGCCAATGATGATTATTTCAGATTTATCATAGTTAAGTTTGAGGAAGTTGATTTGAAGCCAGGATTTTATTTCAGTGATGCAGTTTGTCAGGATAGAGTGGGTGGCGGTGGAGATTGACTTGGTGGAGATGAAAAGCTGGATGTCGTCGGTGAAGCAGTGGAATTGGAGACCATGACGGCGGATTAAGTGACCAAGGGGGGACAGGTACAGGATGAAGAGGAGGGGGCCGAGAACTGAACCTTGGGGGACACCTTGTCTGAAGAACGTTGGGTGGCGAGTGCGGACATGTTAATTGGCCAGGATGTTGCGGAACTCTGTTTTATGTTGTGGCCTAGTTGTTGACAACATCATTGCACCAACTGAGGAAGGAGTAAAACAAAACAGGACACTTGCACTCAGACAGTGAGGATTGACGAGAGTGAGTCACAGCGGGTGAGAAAATTGACCAACATGAGAACTATTTTTATTTCAATAAATAGATCAGGTTATTTTCTTTTTATTATTTGTTTATTGGGATATTGGGAATATTCATAATAAATATTGGGCAGCTATTGGGCCAGAGGCTAAAACAGGTGCCTACAACAGGTGCATGTGATGCTAAGAGAGGTATTAGAGGACAATTGGATTGACTTGAAATTGAAATGAAAATTGAAAAGGTGGATTAGGAAAATTGGTTTGTTAAAAATAATCATGGGAATAATGGCATCTGTGGGATGCAATAATTTTATGCAATTGATTGACCCAAGAGAGTATGCCCAAACCAATAGAAGCATGGCCATCCACACCTTCCAAGCTGGTGACCAGGTGCTCGTGGAGCACTTCACCCACAAGAACCAAGGTGGACGGGACCGTTCCAGGTTCTCCTGACCACACCAACAGCGGTTTTGTGAGGGCAAGTCGTCCTGGGTACACGCCACGCATTGTAAGTTGGCCCTCCCCGCACCCATGGTCACTGAAGTCCCACCAACCACACCCATCGTCACACAGGATGGGGCAGGAGCTGCACCAACCGATACGCCGTAGACATATAGGAATAATTACACTTGCACTGCTATGTTTATGCCACCTCGCCAGCACAGCGCCCACCACGCCACACCCCAAGCGGGCGGACATGGTGACATATGTTGAAGGATTATATGACAACCTAACCTCTAAGTCTCACGTCCATTATCAAAGCATTACCTGGGGGCAGAAGATAAACGTACCATGTTGTCTAATACCATCAAAGGACCCCCCGTGGATTTATATAGTATGGAGGGCTGTAATGGCAAATCCAAACGGGACGAAGTCAACACAAGTTGCCCTCTCTCGTCAGAGGCAAGTACAATGGGGAGGAAAGTTTGGACCGACAGCAAGAAAGGGAGAATACCAGTTAATTGTTGATATTTAACTTCAAGCTGCTAATAATGTGAATAGTGATATGGGTCAATCTAAATAATTTCCTTACACAGGTGAGATGAGATGAGTGAATAATATTAGATGCAGGGAAATGTATAGGAAAATTGTGCTTCAGATTTTGAGACACTTCTGGGATGGAAGCAATGCAGGATCATGTTTACAAACATTTGTGTTCACAAAAAATGATGGTTGCAATATAGGAAGACAACAAAGCAGGATGGAGAAAATGTGGTGAGTTTCTCCATTGACTGATCATAATTGGGGGGGAAATGGTTGGTAAATCATGTATTATTAGATGCAGGGAAGACGATTAAGGGGAGGTATTTTCGGAAATTGGTGAAAGTAAATAGAGCATTTGAATTTCCAGACACGACACAGGGAATTGGGCTATGAATAGCCAACCATCTGAGAGATGAGGGAACTAAATGCCAATTGGGGGGGCGGGGGGCTAGGAATTTGATCATGGTGTGTGTGAGAAAATGTTTCACAGGATGGACCACACCAACTGCTGCTACCGAGATGGTCCTCTCGCCACATGGAAAGGACCCAAAGGCCTTCGGCGAACCGGCCAATTCTGTCATTTTGTGGCAAGATTCGAACACCCACGACTGGATCGTCGACCGAGACGACTCAAGGCAGGAGGATATGGCTTTCTACGACTCCTGGCATGGCACCAATGACCATGCCGATCCTGACTGGAATTCCCTTGAATTTAGTAGTAGAGGTTCTTTTAAGAGCTATTATGCAAACAGCGAGGACGAAAAGACGAATGAATGTCCAGGAGTACCACCATTGGTAAAGAACATTTTTGGGTTACCCCCTCTGTACAAGTCACCCGACACCACGGATACTGACGCTGATTCAGACAATGAGAAGAAGATTTGTGATAATGAATATGCTACCCCTTCTCCCACAGAACAATCACATGTACAAGGCTTGATGGCATTGGACGTCGATTGTTTGCCCTGATTCGCGAGGATCGCACCTGCATAAGGAGCGCCCCTCATCAGGCCGGCGACTGAGTCGCACCTACGCTGCAGGAAGGGTGGGCTCGGAACCCGGCCGGGCCTCAGCTATCTCCGAACCAGGGGTCTTCGTCGCGAATTATGGCTAACAATATGCGTTAAATGTCGGACAGCCACAACCAGAGGCCGGTATCCCTCCCAGAGCATGCGTGACGCATTGCGCGCCTGGCATGTGACTGGGGGGCACTAGCCGCTGGGGGTTATATTGTCTCTTTCGATGTGTTGTCTCAGAGACAAAAGGGAGATAATTGTTGGGCAGGGGGGGGGGGGCACCACGTGACCCAGGGCACCTGAGAAATATATATATAATTGTCTTTCTTTTGCTTGCTTCAAAACATGTTGTTTCACGGCTTGGTCAGATCCAGCCTTGGAGACGTTTTTCAACATTTGCCAAAGGGAAAAGTTATGAGAATAGTTGCCATTTAATTCTTGTTTAACCTCGAGCAGAGTATGATTTAATATGTATCCTTTGATTTGTATGTGCCTGGCTCAATAAGTTTTACTGCCAAGTGTAAACACCATTGAACTCTATTATGAGAACGCATCGCTGGGCCTTGTAAGCCCAGCTTGTTTGGAAGAAGAGCTTGAGAAATATCTTACTTTCACACACATCTGTGCCTTCAAACTCGGCCCTCTCTTGTCTGAGGTCATTACTTCAGCGGAGAGTTTTTTAGGCTTTGTTCGATTATATAAGGAATCTTGTTTCAGAGTATTTTCAGTGTGGCTCGGACTTGCACTGCCTTGTGTGACAAGGCTCTGCGATTCTGGACGCGTTCCACAATTGTGTTTTATTCGTTTCATTAAACCACTCTTGCTGCTTCAAACGTGCCTCTTCTTGAGTTTAAGAGGAATCCCGACATATATATATATATACAGACTTGGCATTTAACATGGAATATTTTTTTTGTGGGGGTGAACTTACTTTTCAAGATGTCTTAGAACCAAAAGTTCATTGGAATTATGTTGAAATTATTCTAGATTTTGTTAATGTCACCTTTAAAAGAAACAAAAACCACATTTGACATTTCGAAACAAATAAATTGATCCTTGAAAGTGATGTAAACTGATATCGAACTCAATTCATGGACAGTACTGTGTTAAACTTCTGTACGTTTTCCAGAAGTATCTCTTTATTTTGCACATTAGCCAAAATTTTTTTTAACAAAAACAAAAGTTAGATTATGACTGGGATTACGGACAGTAAAATTACAGTTCAGTACTTCGTGTAACCCCAACGAGCATTCAGGAGAGCATGTACACGTTGAGGCATGCTGTTCACGAGATTTGCCAAGGTTTGGACAGGAATCGCTTGCCATGCAGTGACAATAGCCTGCTGCAATTCAAGCACAGAGGTCGGCTGCTGGTCCAAGTGGTCGATTTGTGGCATTAATTCTGCCCACAAGTTCTCTATCGGATTCATATCCGGGGACATAGCAGGCCACTCCATATGCTCTACACCACGGTCAGCAAGAAAGTGTTGGATCATGCGAGCACGATGAGGCCGTGCATTGTCATATTGGAAGACAAAGTTTCCTCGAAAGGCTGCACGAGCAAATGGAAGCAATGTTTCTTCCAGAATGGCCCTGTGCTTGAAATGGTTCAGGTTTCCATTCAGAACATCCAGGTCAGTTTTGCCCCCTGCATGAAAAGCAGCCCAAACGGTCACCCCACCACCTCCAGCTTGGACTCTTGGCACTATACAATCTTTGTTGTAGGCTTCATGCACTTGTCTGCACACTCGGACGCGGCCATCTTGATGACAGACCAGAAATCTAGACTCGTCACTGAAGATCAGGTGATTCCAGTGTCCTGGCTGCCATTGATGGTGCTCTCTGGCCCACTGCAATCGGCGCTGGCGGTGTTGTGTGGTCAGGCGTGGCTTTCTCAGGGGACGCCTGGCACGATAGCCTGCTTGAACCAGTCGTTGGTTGACTGGCCTTCTGGATACAGGCACATTTGTCAGTTGCTGCCACTCAGCCCTAAGCCGATTAGCTGACTTGGTACGGCCATTGCGGACTAACCGGTGCAGCTTGCGATCATCCCTCCTTGTGGTTCTGTGGGGACGTCCTGGCCTCGGTATTGGAGTAGGGACACCCCTCTGAGCATTTCGTTTCAGGATCTATGACACCTGACCTTGAGTGATGCCATACTGCCGAGCAATAGCACGCTGTTTCATGCCGTAATTTCGTAAAGCCACCACTCCATGACAAACAGCATTGTCGAGTTGACGGACCATCTCCAGAGGAAGCGGCAATAACTTTTGGAGACGTGCAGCAGTTGTTTTCCACTAATACAGAACGCAACAACCCTTGCATACCCGACTGTGAAGCCAATCATCAAATGCACCTGTCCGTACATTTTGCCATGCCACCTGTGATATAATCCTGTTGTTGACTTCTTGCTGCGACAGAGAATCAGTGACATGGTTCTTTTAACAAATAAATCACCAAAGTGTAAAAGAAACTCACCAGATTGATATACTGAGTTAAGAAAGTAAACACAAGTCAAGAAAAAAAATATTCCATATTAAATGCCAAGTCTGTATATATATGACAATGCACGGCCTCATCAATGCACGGCCTCATCGGACCGTCAATCAATGCACGGATGCAATCAATCAATGCACGGATCAATGCACGGCCTCAATGCACGGACAAGATGACAATGCACGGCCTCATCGTGCTCGCATGATCCAACACTTTCTTGCTGACCATGGTGTAGAGCATATGAAGTGGTCTGCCATGTCCCCGGATATGAATCCGATAGAGAACTTGTGGGCAGAATTAACGCGTCAAATCGACCACTTGGACCAGCAGCTGACCTCTGTGCGTGAATTGCAGCAGGCTATTGTCACTGCATGGCAAGCGATTCCTGTCCAAACCTTGGCAAATCTCGTGAACAGCATGCCTCAACGTGTCTCGTGGGGGTTACACGAAGTACTGAACTGTAATTTTGCTGTCCGTAATCCCAGTCGTAATTTAACTTTTGTTTTTGTTCAAAAAAAATTTGGCTAATGTGCAAAATATAGAGATACTTCTGGAAAACGTCCAGAAGTTTAACACAGTACTGTCCATGAATTGAGTTCGATATCAGTTTACATCACTTTCAAGGATCAATTTATTTGTTTCAAAATGTCAAATGTGGTTTTTGTTTCTTTTAAAGGTCACATTAACAAAATCTAGAATAATTTCAACATAATTCCAATGAACTCTTGGTTCTAAGACATCTTGAAAAGTAAGTTCACCTCCACAAAAAAAATATTCCATATTAAATGCCAAGTTTGTATATACATATATGTATATATATATATATATATATATATATATATATATATATATATATATATATATATATATATATATATATATATATATATACTGTATATACACACACATACTTTTTTTTTAGGTTTACACTTTTGCAGTATGGACATCTTGCTGAATAACAAGTTATTTGAAATATTGCATTCCTGATGATGCAGCATCCCCAGCGCCATGCCATATTGGTATTTTGTCAGATTTGGCAATAATTAATAGATCTTCCCCATTGTTTATCCAAATCTGCCTCTATCTAGGATTTCAACTCTGCTCTTGGTGTTTCCACCCTCTCTCAACTGTTCCTTTTGGCCTGTTGTGTCCTGATCCATTCAGTGTACTTGTACTGTTCTATCTCTTCCACGAGCCTTGACTATGTATACAAAAAATAAAAACCTCAAAGACCAGACTGACCAGATTTGAGCACACTACCAAATAGACACGTAATACCTGGATGTTTCTTGAGGTTGCATCATGAGCAATCAGTTATCACGATTTATCCTCAGACCAAGTTCTGCTTTGAATCAGACAATAGTCATATTTCCAAGCTGCACTAAATATTTCTCCACTCAAATTAACTCAATCAATTAGTCACCTGAGTAATGAGGCTGCCCGCGCAATTTAACTTGCACTATTTCATGACGATGAGCAACTTGGTGATTTCCAACCATTTATCATTCCAAGAGAGCGGCGCATACAGAAGTACATAAAGTGATGTGAGATAGCGGTTCTTGTAATTTCTTAATTTCAATTATCCGTTCAATCAAGCACAAGTTTGTTAAAATTAGCATTATGGATTTCTTGTTGTCACCAATGCACCACCTGGAATATTGCGATTTCTAGAACGGATGCTCATAACCTGAATTGCTCTTTCTATATATTTGTTTGTGTAAATAAATAATATTTTCAGGTGAATTGTCGGAGACAGGGAGGAGAAGTTGGCGTGAAGTCAAATTGTCCATTTTATTCAGATATTAAAATTGACGACCTTGATCAAAGCTCGGGTCAATTGGATTAAAATTGATGATTTTTCAGATGAAATTTGATGATATTAGAAGTTTGACTTTGAGTTGAACTTTGACCTTTTGACCTCAAAAATCGTTGGTTTCCCAATTCAGTGATGCACTATGTAATTGCTGTTTAATTTTCAAGTTCATAGGATGAAAAGTGATGATTTTTCAGATGAAAATTGATGGGTTTAGGAGTTTGACCTTGAGTTGACCTTTTAGTGTTTGAACTTAAAAATAGTTGGTTTCTCAATTCAGTGTGACACTGAAATTGCTGTTTCATTTTCAAGTCAATCGGATGAAAATTGATGATTTTTCAGATGAAATTGATTTTATAAGTTTGACCTTGGGTTGACATTTGACCTTTTGACCTCAAAAATAGTTGGTTTCCCAATTTAGTGACTCAATATGCAAGTGCTGTTCAATTTTCAAGCCAATCGGATGAAAAATGACGATTTTGGAAATATGACTTCAAGATGACCTTTGACCTTAAAATCAATAAGCTTCTTTCTTTTGACCAGCTCTACCATCTGGTGAAGTTTCGTGAAGATCGGTTTAAAATTGTGACCTGTGGGTGAATGACAGACAGACAGACCGACAGACAGACAGAATAACGCACAAGACCAACCAATATATTTGAAAAATCCTCGATTTTTCAAGTAATAAATGCACAAACACAAACTTATCACTGAACTCTTCCCACAATTCCCCCTCCCTTTTCAAAATGTGTGTGTGTGTGTGCATGTGTGCATATGTGTATGCTTGCACAAGCTATAAAATAATTCAAATTGTGTGCTATAAAATATCGTCTTGCTTTTACAATTTGAAAGTATAGCTACAAACATGAAAATAAAATCACCAGGTGGTGCACCAGTAAATAATACAGCTATACCCTCCCCTGCACACAGTGATGGCTTTCAGTCATCTCAGCATAAAAAAATACTATCACATCAGAGGCCCAGCTGACGCAGATGCTCTATGCTGTAAGTCTAATGACGTCCACAGATGACCGAAACAATGTTTGAATTTACATGATACTGCGTTCATTAGCATTTATGATCCTCCAAGGATCATCCAATAGATAAACCAAATTTGGTGTTTGCTTGTGAAGAAAGGAAGGCGGGAAAACGTTTCCATCCAAATAAATGGTTTATGCAAATGTAATCGGGATAAGGATGGAAAGGATGGTAAATAAATAAAAAGAACAGATATGACGTGTCAGCAGATATAGATAGAGATGAAAGTGGAAGCACACATACTTATATAAAAGCACAAACTACAACCCAACTCAGAAGCAAAAGTACCAGATTCAAACCAGATACAAAGGGAACAGGCAAGGACTTGTGCAGGCATGAGTTGGTCTTGGTCCAAGACGATCGTGATCATACAGGTTGGTGTTGCACCGGGCTGGAGAGGAGAGAATGGCGCCATGGTGGGAGACTTGCTATCGAGATACAGCGTAGGCAAGAAAGGAAAACCTGCCAATGTCCATCTTTGCAAGGACCAGTCTATACCTGCAATGTTTGCGGTGGACATTGTGGATCCTGCAATGGCCTATACAGCCATCACACAATGCACAATGCTTAGTGAGCATGCCAACTGTTGTGGAAAACCAATCAGGTCCACACAACTTTAGTCCAACTGGTGGTTTAATTCCATTTTAGATCATGACATCATTCTGTAATACAGGAAATGCAATAGGGATAAGATGTGGCATCACATGGGACCATTCATAACATTCAATGCAAGCAAGCTTAATATTCTATGCTGGCGTACCGTTAGCGAGTCTACCAGATGTAACTTGTCACAGGAGAAGTCTCGGAGCACCGTCCGCAGCAGCGGGTCTTATAGTCGCGCCCCGAGCGGTGTCAACGAGCAGCGAGCATCACCCCGGGTTCAGTACGAATACGATTTCACTACATTCTCCCCCCCCCCCCCCCCCCCCCGTTAGAATTATACGGCAGAGCGGCTAGAAGCGAGCGAGCGGCAGCACGAACAGGGTGTGGAACAGGATATCAGTCGACCCAACCGTACCGGGCCGGGCGGCGAATTTCTCTGCCAGCACGTGTCCGAAATTCCTCGGGTACGGCATCACGTATCCCAGTGTCCCCGGCGTCGGAGGCGCCACCAGGGTCGGGTGACGAAGGGGGTAACGCCAAGTCGTCGGGCCCGGGTAGACGCGGTGAGGGGAGGGTCGGTAGACTTTCGGCGATGGGAGCGTCGGGAGAGTCCATCGTCTCATAGATGGGTTCGATCGGTTCGTCCGATTCCCTACTCGGGTCGGCGACCCCGCATGGGGCAAGATGACGTACGGAGACAGTAGTCTCACGGCCATCAGCCGTCATCACA
The DNA here is from genome assembly GCF_964187855.1 of Myxine glutinosa. Classification (NCBI taxonomy): domain Eukaryota; kingdom Metazoa; phylum Chordata; class Myxini; order Myxiniformes; family Myxinidae; genus Myxine; species Myxine glutinosa. Next base: position 126,974,977 of record NC_136262.1, on the reverse strand, counting down.
CGAGCATGCTCAGGATTAGCCTGGAGAATCTGCACTTTGTCCACTAGGGGGTCGTACTTGCTCGCGCGAACCGCCCGTTTAAGGTAGGCCGGCCCGGGCCCAGCGAGCCAACTGGGTAAAGACCGTATACACCCCGTGCTCCTGGGGTGGTGGAAAAGTCGCTCATGGGGAGTTTGGTTGGTTGCCGTACACAGGAGAGCCCTGATCTAGTTCAACGCCGCAGGTAGCGACCAAGCCCATTTATCGAGGCCCCGGCCAAGGGTCCGGAGGTTGAGCATGACGGCCCTCCAGATAATCCCATTGAAGCGTTCGATCTGCCCATTGGCCTGGGGTCTGTACGGCGTGGTGTAACTAGAAGCAATGTTATTTTGGAGCAGATAGCCGCGCACCTCCTGAGACAAGAAGACCGCACCCCGGTCGGTATGGACATAGGCCGGGTACCCGAACATTGAGAACAAGTTCTGTAAGCATCGCATCACCGTGGCAGCAGTCATGTCCACGCACGTATAAGCAAAGGGGAATCGCGAGTACTCATCGACGATAGTGAGCAGATAGCGAGAGCTGCTCGACACCGGCAATGGGCCCTTGAAATCCATCGCCAAGCGTTCCCACGGTCTCGTAGCCTTAACCAGAGTCCCCATGGGTGGGTTATAGAAACGCGGTTTGATTTCCGCGCATATAGCGCAGTCGCGACAGATACGGCGGATATCGTCAATCGAGTATGGGAGATTGCCACGCCGCACAAAATGAGCGAAACGCGTTACGCCCGGATGGCCCGCAGTGGCATGCAGCACACGTAGGCCCTCCAAAGAGGTGATACCCGCGCATGTTAGCCCATCGGCATAGTAAAAAATACGAAACCAATTGTTCAAATTGTTCTAAAAGCACCAAAATTGGCACACATGTAGATTAATACATTCTGAACAATTTTGGATATGGAGGCATTCAAGATTCTCTTTTCATTTTTTTTTTCTTTTCTTTTTTTTTTTTCTTTCTTTTTTTTCTCTTTTTTTTTCTTTCTCTTTTCATTCATTCAAGATTCATTCAAAATGCACTCTTCCAATGTTTCATGCCATCACAGGGTGTGATACTGTGTCAGCCTTCGTCGGACATGGGAAGAAATCTGCCTGGGCAACATGGAACACGCTGCCAGAACTCACTGATGCCCTGCTGAGTCTGGCAAATGCACCCACAAGCATCCAAGAGGATACAATGCATGTCATCGAGAGGTTTGTATCTGTTAAACTAAATATCTGTTAAATATCTGTTATTTAACAGATATTTAAATTTAACAGATAACAGATATTTTGTATCTAAATATCTGTTAAACACTTATTGATGTTAATTCTGATGTAAAAAAAAGGAATTTTGGCCCATCTAGCACCATACTAACGACACATAATGAAGTCTATGTAATGACGCTAATGGTAAATGGCGGCCATTTTGAACAATGGCCGCCATATCTTCCACAGGGCTAATCTTGAATGCCTCCATATCCAAAAATGTTTAGAATATATTAATCTACATGTGTGCCAATTTTGGTGCTTTTAGAACAATTTGAACAATTGGTCTGCTATGCCGCAGGACTATGTAGCCGGTCGTGATAGGGCATCGGCGGCCCGGTTATCCTTCCCCGGGCGGTATTTGATGGTGTAACAGAAGTCGGCGAGTTCGATATGCCAGCGAGTGATTTTCTCATTCTTAATGCGCTGGGCGTGTAAGGTGTCGTACATGAACGCAACGCTTTGCTGGTCCGTGATGATTTGGAAGCACCGCCCGAGTAAGTACGGGCGCCATCGCCGAATAGACTCGACGATCGCATACGCTTCCTTTTCGACGGACGAGTGTCTCTGCTCAGCGGTGGTAAGAGTCCGTGAAAAGAAAGCCACCGGACGCCCTCCTTGGGAGAGGGTCGCCGCGATGGCCTGATCCGAGGCATCACTTTCGGGGACGAAAGATCCGCTCTCATCGATTGTCGCCATGGCGGCACGGGCGATGTCGGCCTTAAGGCCTTCAAAGGCCGCCAACGCGGCCGGACTCAGTGGGAAGGTGTCGCAGGCCTCGAGGGGGCGAAGTTTCGCGGAGAAATTTTGTACCCATTTGGAGTAATGGGTGAATAGCCCGAGAAGCGCTTCAGGGATGCCCGATCGCAGGGAGGGGCCATGTCGAGCAAAGGTCGCAGACGCTCCTTATCCGGAGCGACAGAGCCATGGGTCACGGTGTACCCCAGAAGATCTATCTTGCGTAGGGAGTATTGGCACTTATCCTCGTTCATAGTTAAGTGATACCTCTGCGCGACCTCAAGGAAGCGCTTCAGATTAGCATCATGGTGCCCTTGGTCATATCCACAAACCGTAAGATTGTCTAGGTAGACGAAAACATCGGTTAAGTGCTCCCTCGCAATGAGGTCATCCATGGCCCTCTGGAAACAGGAGACCCCGTTCGTTACCCCAAAAGGCAATCAAGTATATTGGTACAACCGCTGCCCCGACTCAAAAGCGGTATAGAAACGATCCGCCCTAGAGATAGGGATCTGACGGTACGCACTACGGAGATCGAGAGTGCTATAGACCGAATACTGGGACACCTGTTGCACCAGCGCGTCCATCCCCGGAAGGGGGTAGGCATCCAGCTGTGTAAAGCGGTTAATCGTTTGGGAATAGTCGATTACCATGCGTCTGCGGAGGGCCTCGCTTCGCACCACCAAGACCTGGGCTCGCCACGGCGACCTGCTAGGTTCTATGATACCGTCTTTCAAGAGCTGAGCCGTTTCATCCGCAATGAATTGCATGTCTGCGCGAGAGTAGCGCCGTGATTTTACCGCGACAGGGGTACAGTCGGAGGTTAGATTGGGGAACAGCGAAAGCGGCTGGATGTCCATTTGCGCTAGGGCGCACACAGCAAGCGCGTCCGCCCCCACAACAAGCGTGTCAGGCCCACCAAACTCCATTACCAGACGGCCATGCAGCTTAAGAAAATCGTGTCCTAACAGAATATCAGCACATAAAGCAGGTAAAACCATAAGGTGTACATCAGGAAAAACCCGTCCCTGTAGCACGAGTTTCAATCGGCATTCCCCCTTCGTGCTGAGTCGAAGCCCCTGGGAAGCCATGAAGATCCGTCTCGTAGACCTCCAGACCCGCCATCCATGCCTGAGCACTAGTCGCTGGTCGATAAAACTATCCGTAGACCCTGTATCCACCAAGGCCCGAACACAATGGCCTTCGACCATGAGGGGAATAAGGGCTTGAGCCAGGCCGGACGAGCCTGCTGGGAGTGGGACTGAACCCCCCGAATGGGTCGGACGAGCCTCGCAGGTGGATCCTATGCCAGCAGCAGTTTTGCGGTCGTGGCCAGAGTATTCGTTGTCCATGGGGAATCCATTAATGCCATCAGAGGGCTTTCCCATGCATGCCGGTGTTTTGCGATTCAAAATCTGACAATTTTGACGGGAAAAAGCCTCCGTAGTATTTGAAAACGCCTTTTGACACTTTTGGCAGGAAAAGGCCTCCGTAGTATTCGAAATCGCCTTTTCCGGGGTGAGGGCCACCGTTAGCTCATGAACAACACGAGGAGAACGTACCGCTGGGGCTTGGCGAGGCTCCAAAGCCCCTTGCGTGGCCCGGAGTCTGGTCAAGGACGCGTACGCCGTGCCCGATTGAGGACGAGAATGTGGTGGCTGTCCGGTGACGCCCGCCAAGGTCGACTGAGCGCCCAGGGGCCCGCAGAGAGGGGCCCTGCCCTTCGAAGCCGGGTAAGGCGCCGGGTTTCTGGCTCGGCTCGTAGGCTCCGCAATGAGCCCATTCAAGGTCGCGCGCGGCCGCGAGCCGCGTGCGGTTTTCCGGCACACTTTCGCGTAATGTCCCTTTTGCGAGCACAAATGGCATATTGCGTCCCGAGCCGGACACACGGGCCGGGGATGACGTTGCCCCCCACAGAAATAGCAGGTGGCCCCGCGTAAGGCCTTGGGTCTGGCCGTAGCGGCAGCCGTCAGGACTGGGTCTTCCTCCGGAGCATCCCGGAGTTCCGCGAGCAGGTCCACGTCCTCGGCGGTAGCACTCTCCGGCCGTGCGTGTAGCGTAGTTCCCGCCAAGAGGCGCGTGCGATCATAGGTGTTCGATTGCAACTGCGCTTCAGTGTATACTTTCCCTTGCTCGAGTGCCGTAGCGAAGGTCAGGTCGGTCTTCTCCAGGAGCTTGAGCCTTAGTTCCTGGGAGGAGACCCCAGCAATATAGGCGTCTAAAAGAAGATCATCCTGAGACTGCGCGGGAGTCCGTGGCTCCCTGGTGCTGTCCAGCAAGAGCTGCCGGAGCTCCTGGGCGTAGTGGTCCATCGGCTCGTTGGGTTGCTGACGTCGCGTTAGCAGCAAATATCGTGCATACACCGGGCTCTTTTCCTTTATGTACAGCCGTTTGAGCTCCGCGATCGAGAGGTCGTACGTCGCGAATTGAGCGATGGAATTGTACACCTTGTAGTCGATTTTTGAATGAAGCGTTGCTAGCTTCGTGGCAGCCGTCGGCTCGGTCTCAGGCTCCGCGAAATGATGCTCCAACGTTCTGAGCCAGTGCTTCAGTTGCAATCCACCATCCGGGGCTTGCGGGTCGGCGCAGAATATGGCAACCGCCAGCGTCTTGTTGCCCGCCATGTCGGTAGATTTAAAATGGAATTAAGTGTTGTGGAAAACCAATCAGGTCCACACCCACACAACTTTAGTCCAACTGGTGGTTTAATTCCATTTTAGATCATGACATCATTCTGTAATACAGGAAATGCAATAGGGATAAGATGTGGCATCACATGGGACCATTCATAACATTCAATGCTAGCAAGCTTAATATTCTATGCTGGCGTACCGTTAGCGAGTCTACCAGATGTAACTTGTCACAGGAGAAGTCTCGGAGCACCGTCCGCAGCAGCGGGTCTTATAGTCACGCCCCTAGCGGTGTCAACGAGCAGCGAGCATCACCCCGGGTTCAGTACGAATACGATTTCACTACACCAACTAAGGTGGGAGATTCCGCGAAAGCGAGTGGATCCCCGTTCCATCACTTGATGATGACCCACGTGTGGAGATAGCAGTCAACAACAGCACCTCTCACACACACACAAACACACACACACACACACACACACACACACACACACACACACACACACACACACACACACACACACACACACATCAAATCAAATCAAAACAACATTTATTTCCTTCAAGAAAAGCAACAGGTATATAAAAGATATTAAATAGGTGAAGGAGGCTGAAAAAGTAAGCTTATAGGGGGAACCCCTTACACATACAATCAACTTCGGAAAAACATTGTGAAATCACATTAAATTACATAAAATATACAAATATACCATAGTATAAATGAAGAAAAACACAAAAAAAACCATTATTCAAATGCATACGTGCACACACTCATATATATATACATATATATATATATATATATATATATATATATATATATATATATATATATATATATATATATATATATATATATATATATATATTGTTATGGTTTTCCGCCGCCCTTCCTACCCTTACCAAGGGGAGATTAAGCCCCTTGGTCTTTCTGGGCCGGCGTAACCAAGACTTGAAACACCCCTCCCGGGCAAACGCAAGGTAGGGTTTCGGGACAAGTCTCGCACGTACCTAAATACCTGCGCCGCCGCGGAAGCGGGGAATCAAGCCTCGCACGAGCCATTTGTAATTTGGGTACACCGAGCGGATTGCGTACCACGTGGTCCGTGCAGTTACCGTTAGTATTGGAACCCGATTCGAGCGGTTCTATTCGTACCACGCTTAGTCAATGAGGGAAGGGACGAGCAGTCGAATAAAGGAATAACAGGTTTATTTACACTTTTTACAATGATTTGGTAGAGAGCAGAGACACAGGGCAGAACTTAAGCAGTCTTATATAAATCCCAGACACGGGCCCGATCACACTCACAAAGGGGAAGTGCAGGTAGGATGGTGTTCACGCGCTGCCTTGGTCGTCTAGGAATGGCTTCGCCCGGCGTGGCTCTCCACGGTCACAGCACGTCCCGCGATGAAGGCAAGCAGGTGGTGGAAGGGATCCTTATAGCGCGTCTCTCGAACAAAGGGCAGATGAGGCAGGAGGGAAATGTACGCATCTCTCGCCGGCTTGGCGGTTTTCCACACAGCGCATTTAGTTACCGGCGCGCTATCACTCGCGTAACCTAATAGAGGCTCTGCCTCAAGCTCAACCGAGCGTCCAATTTGGTAAGAGCGCTTATACTTAGTTCATGCGCGTCTTCTCTCTTGTACAACACTCAACTCCCACAGAACTTAGTCAAGTGCCTCCCTTCGCAGAACTGCTCACCCCGAGCTCATAACTCTCAACTCTCAACAAAACCCCGAGCTCATAACTGACTCTCACAGAACTTAGTGCAGCTCCCCTTTTGCAGAACTGATGTCGGGGGCTTTGCGCAACGGGTTTTATTGCCACGCCCTGAGCCCTCTCAAATGTTCCAACCACACCCTGTGACGCAATGCCGCAGCCACTCCCTTTTAGCCCTGATTGGCGGCTCGCGCTTACCGTCAGCTTCTCTGCCACCCTCATTCGGTCCTGCCTCGATTTGCCAGGCCTGCCTCGTGTTAGTTCGCGCCAAAAAGCCAAAGGCAGCATAAGGAGGCGTAAGGCGGCATAAGGCAATGGAGGCGGCATAAGGCAATGAAGGACCTACCCTCATTATTCTACTCAACGCAAAACTAACACAGGAAAAGGACTATGCTCACACATACTAAGAAATAACTGCACTATTGCGAGGCCACATGTTGTTGGGTGACTAAACTATGAGGGGCAAATTGAACCTTTATTGTACAAACTCAAAACCGCAACAATATATATGGGCCGTACTGAAGTAGAATGGGCCGTACTGAAGAGCTCAGTGACTTTCAACGTGGCACCGTCATAGGATGCCACCTATCCAACGAGTTAGTTCGTCAAATTACTGCCCTACTAGAGATGCCCTGGTCAACTGTAAGTGTTATTTTTGTGAAGTGGAAACGTCTAGGAGCAACAACAGTTCATCCGCGAAGTGGTAGGCCACACAAGCTCACAGAACGGGACCGACGAGTGCTGAAGTGTGTAGCATGTAAAAATCATCTGTCCTAGGTTGCAACACTCACTACCGGGTTCCAAACTGCCTCTGAAAGCAACGTCAGCACAACAACTGTTCGTCGGGAGCTTCATGAAATGGGTTACCATGGCCGAGCAGCCGCAAACAAGCCTAAGATCACCATGCGCAATGCCAAGCGTCGGCTGGAGTGGTGTAAAGCTCGTCGCCATTGAACTCTGGAGCAGTGGAAACGCGTTCTCTGGAGTGTTGAATCACGCTTCACCATCTGGCAGTCTGACAGATGAATTTGGTTTAAGTGGATGTCAAGAGAATGCTACCTGCCCGAATGCATAGTGCCAACTGTAAAATTTGGTGGACAAGGAATAATGGTCTGGGGCTGTTTTTCATGGTTCAGGCTGGGCCCTTTAGTTCTCGTGAAGGGAAATCTTAATGCTATAGCACACAATGACATTCTAGACGATTGTGTGCTTCCAACTTTGTGGCAACAATTTGGGGAAGGCCCTTTCCTGTTTCAGCATGACAATGCCCCTATACACAAAGTGAAGTCCATACGGAAATGGTTTGTCGAGATCGGTGTGGAAGAACTTGACTGGCCTGCACAGAGCCCTGAACTCAACCCCATTGAACAACTTTGGGATGAATTAGAACGCCGGCTGCGAGCCAGGCCTAATCGCTCAACATCAGTGCCCGACCTCACTAATGCTCTTGTTGCTGAATGGAAGCAAATCCCCACAGCAATGTTTCAACATCTAGTGGAAAGCCTTCCCAGAAGAGTGGAGGCTGTTATTGCAGCAAAGGGGGGGGGGGGGGGGGGGGACCAACTCCATATTAATGCCCATGATTTTGGAATGAGATGTTCAATGTCCGGGTATCCACATACTTTTGGTCATGTCGTGTATCTACATATATAAAGTATATATAGATATATTTATTTATTTATTTTAAGATGGAAGGCACTTCCAACCAGAAAGTAAAAATAGATAGACTCCACAAAGACCCGGACACAAGCAACGTTTCACCCGCTTCACAGTAGGCTTCCTCAGGCCAATAAACTACAAGCCCTGGCACATACCGGTTTTTGTTACATTCCAAAACATTGTAAGATTACAGCAATACTATTTAAAGATCCAAGATATGATTAAAGAAAGAACAAACAAAAATATTACTTGTTCATCTCCATGCTAGCAGTAATCAAGAATGCATTCCCCTTATCACCAGCATGTTGTCACTGCATAATGTTTCAAATTCCTTCTCTGGAGGTAGAACAAGCAATAAAGCTTCGATCAAAAGGCCACAACTGCAGTTTAGTTTTCACAATCAAGATAGCATAATCCGTGCGTATATTACATTTTGGTTGCAAAAATCAATCATAGTGAAATGATACTGGCATGATTCTCTCTCCCTTTATACAAAGATGCCACACCACACATGGTGGCTTGAGTTATAATGAAATTCAAAGAAGTAGAAGACCACTCCTGCATCTTCAAATGCATATGGTTGCTGAAGCAGTTTCCTGGCTATTGGGCACAACCTGGTCGGGTCGCCCTCCACTCCTACGCAGGACACTCGAATGGTTCATTCATCTCAAGGTTTACAAGTTTGTATCTTGGTAGATTTTGTTTTTTTGAGGAATTGTGTGTCACAGTAAGCTCGTAGTCAACCTCGGAAGGATGACAGGCTGAGTCAACCCAGCTGGTGTTAATTCAGCGAAATGACAGGTGCTTCAACTGCACCACCACCACACTCTGCCACAACCCCATTCCTTTCTGACACTTTCATTTCAAACTCTTCTTCCCCCTAAAACTTCCTCGAATACGGCTTGTTTTATTTAAAGTGTGGGCAGATGGCTGTGTTCACATTCCCCATTCTGTTTCCCCTACCTTGCCACACTTGCACTACACCCCTGTATCACCATGTTAATTTGCCTGACATTGTATTATGATGTTACTTTGAGTCATAATTACCTGTTTCGCAAGAGAGCTGGAATTAAGTTGTGATATGACCTGGATGGACCAAATTCACTTTTTTCTGGTTTTTTCTTTGGCTAGTTCCTTTAAAAATGTATATTTTTACCTCTGTCAGCGAAGGTGGACGGAGGTAATGTTTTTCACCCATGTTTGTCTGTTAGCAGGATATCTCAAAAAATTATGGACGGATTCGGACAAGGATTGATGGACAGGTTGCATAGGTGACAACAACAAGTCGATTAGATTTTGGTGAAGCTCCGGATCCGGATAATATAATTTTTTTAATTTCTAAGTAATTCTTCAACATTGAGAGATCGGGCCAAAAACGATATATATATATAGCATGATATCTCAAAGATTTATGCACAAATTCGGATGAAACTTGGTAAACAGGTTGGCTACGTGACAAGAACAAGCCAATTCAATTTTGGTGAAAATCCGGATACGGATCCGGATAATATAATTTTTTAATTTTTTAAGTGATTCTTCAATATTGAGAGATAGATATGGCCAAAACGATATATAGCATGATATCTCAAAGATTTATGGACAAATTCGGATGAAACTTGGTAAACAGGTTGGCTGCATGATAAGAACAAGCCTATTCAATTTTGGTGAAAATCCGGATACGGATCCGAATAATATAATTTTTTAAAATTTTTAAAGTGATTCTTCAATATTGAGAGATAGATAGGGCCAAAACGATATATAGCATGATATCTCAAAGATTTATGGACGAATTCGGATGAAACTTGGTAAACAGGTTGGCTACATGACAAGAACAAGCCTATTCGATTTTGGTGAAGTTCCGGATATGGATCTGGATAATATAATTTTTTTTATTTTTAAGTGATTCTTCAATATTGAGAGATAGGGCCAAAAGATATATAGCATGATATCTCAAAGATTTATGCACAAATTCGGATGAAACTTGGTAAACAGGTTGGCTACGTGACAAGAACAAGCGAATTCAATTTTGGTGAAAATCCGGATACAGATCCGGGTAATATAATTTTTTTTATTTTTTAAGTTGATTCTTCAATATTGAGAGATAGATATGGCCAAAACGATATATAGCATGATATCTCAAAGATTTATGGACAAATTCGGATGAAACTTGGTAAACAGGTTGGCTACATGACAAGAACAAGCCTATTCGATTTTGGTGAAAATCCGGATACGGATCCGGATAATATCAAATTTTTAAATTTTTTAAGTGATTCTTCAATATTGAGAGATAGATATGGCCAAAACGATATAGAGCATGATATCTCAAAGATTTATGGACAAATTCGGATGAAACTTGGTAAACAGGTTGGCTACATGGCAAGAACAAGCCAATTCAATTTTGGTGAAAATCCGGATACGGATCCGGATAATATAATTTTTTTTATTTTTTAAGTGATTCTTCAATATTGAGAGATAGATATGGCCAAAACGACATATAGCATGATATCTCAAAGATTTATGGACGAATTCGGATGAAACTTGGTAAACAGGTTGGCTACATGACAAGAACAAGCCTATTAGATTTTGGCGAAAATCCGGATACGGATCCGGATAATATCAATTTTTTTTATTTTTAAAGTGATTCTTCAATATTGAGAGATAGATATGGCCAAAACGATATATAGCATGATATCTCAAAGATTTATGGACAAATTCAGATGAAACTTGGTGAACAGGTTGGCTACATGACAAGAACAGGCCTATTCGATTTTGGTGAAAATCCGGATACGGATCCGGATAATATAATTTTTTTTATTTTTTAAGTGATTCTTCAATATTGAGAGATAGATATGGCCAAAACGATATAAAGCATGATATCTCAAAGATTTATGGACGAATTCGGATGAAACTTGGTAAACAGGTTGGCTACATGACAAGAACAAGCCTATTCGATTTTGGTGAAGTTCCGGATACGGATCTAGATAATATAATTTTTTTTATTTTTTAAGTGATTCTTCAATATTGAGAGATAGATATGGCCACAACGATATATAGCATGATATCTCAAAGATTTATGGACGAATTCGGATGAAACTTGGTAAACAGGTTGGCTACATGACAAGAACAAGCCTATTCGATTTTGGTGAAAATCCGGATACGGATCCGGATAATATAATTTTTTTTATATTTTTTAAGTGATTCTTCAATATTGAGAGATAGATATGGCCAAAACGATATATAGCATGATATCTCAAAGATTTATGCACAAATTCGGATGAAACTTGGTAAACAGGTTGGCTATATGACAAGAACAAGCCTATTCGATTTTGGTGAAGTTCCGGATACGGATCCAGATAATATAATTTTTTAAATTTTTTTAGCAATTCTTCAATATCGAGAGATAGGGCCAAAACGATAAATAACATGATATCTCAAAAAGTTGTGGACAGAGTATTACAAAACTTGCTGGATGAGTTGGTTAGGTGGCAAGAACAAGCCGATTCCATTTTCGTTCAGGTCCGAATCCAGATCCGGCCTATCAGTGTGAAACAAAACGTAAAATGTTCAGTCCGGCGGAGGTTTGCCCTACCGAGTGTCGTTGTAGTTGCTACAACTGCTACAGCTCAGAAATTGTAGCAAGCAGGAATCACAACGATATAAACCTCATGGTTTATTGGAGTAAATCTCAATCCAGGCTAGATTTTTTTTCAAATAAGCAACTGCTATCTCTTTCAGAGAGCTTTTCAGATTAACGATTAACGTACTGGCTCTTGGCACAGTTGAACAACATTCAACATATTTGTTGCAAAAGCCAGAAAAGATCAAACACTATTTTTCCAGGAAATCTCATTTCCAAGGCATAAGCTGAAATGGGCACCAGGCTGAACCTTTAATAACCATTATAAACCAAAGTTTCGTTAGTTACTGGATTAAGGTTCCCCAGACTTGGTAAATCTGGCAGCTCAATTGCAGTTATAGAAACGTGACACATAGCTCAATGCACCAATATCGCACTAAATCAGGTTGCGGGCAAGGTAACCTGGTGGCAGCCAAGATGGATGAGAAATTCACGAGAAGCAAAGAAGCCTCATAAAAGGGAGCGCTTTGTACAACGGGCGTGTAAATAATCAAAGGAAATGAATTAACTTGAACAAACGAGCCATATATCATGTAGGAAAGGTGAAAGTCAGGTTGAACCAGGACCAAGTCTGACCACGCAAGGTAGGGAAGTAGTGAAGGAGAATTATATTACAGATGGGGTTGCCCAATGATTGGACATTCTTGGATTGCAATACCTGGGAGGTAGCTTGCAGCGACCAAACATTCAATTGTCAATTGTCATCACTATGGCTTATGAGATACATAGGTGAAGATGAAGGTACCAGTTTGGCAATTAAATGAAGGATAAAAAATTTTTTCGATGCTTTTGTTAGAGACAGTAAAAATGTAATAGGTATTTCTGAAAGCAATAGTTTTATACATCTTTCAAAATTAAATATAAAAAGTTGCTTTGGTGAGACGATATAGAGCATTTGTAAAAGCATTGGACATACGCATTGAAGATGGAGGGCTACAGAGGTATTGGCAGGACTTGTACGTAACTTGAGTTTGGATGGGTGATTGTGTACATCGGTAGTGACCTTGTGATGTCTGTGAGAGGGTGTCATCAAAAGATAATGTGTGGTCTCTGGGTTTATGAATTCCTCGCCCTAAAAAACCTTCACCCATATACCGTAAAAAAACCCAAAAAAAAAACACCTTTAGAGGCCATTTTTCACCGCAAAGCGGGAGTTGGCCTTTTTCGGGAACCGTGGTTGTTGTTGTTTTTTGGTCCCCTTTTTGAAGCAATGTTTTACGGCCGGATGCCCTTCCTGACGCCAACCCTTTTTGCCGCCTTTAACGACAAACAGGGAATTACCAGTGAACTGGTACTCAATTTGCCGACCTCGGAAGGATGCCAGGCTGAGTCAACCCCCTTGGCGTTAATTCAGCGATCGACCGGGATTCGAACCCAGGATCCTAGGATCCTAAGCTGGCACCCTAGCCGCTAGCCCAACACCAGGGTTAATCACCCATATACCGTTCAAAAAAAAAAAACATTTTAAACTAGAACGGCACTCAGTAGAGAGCATACCTCCGCCAGGTGAACAGTTTACGTTTTGTATCCCAGAGTAGACCAGAACATCACAACACAGAATCACATTTAATCAAAATCATCCGTCCACAACTTTTTGAGATATCCTGCTATGTATCGTTTTTGACCCGATCTCCCATTGGTGAAGAATCACTTTAAAAATTCTAGTAACCGGATCCGAACCCGGATCTTCACCAAAATCTAATCTATTTGTCCTCGTGACACACACAACCTATCGAACAAGTTTCGTCCAAATCCATCCATAACTTTTTGACATATCCTGCTATGTATCGTTTTGGCCCTGTGTCCCAATGTTTAAGAATCACTTAAAAATTAGATAATTGTCATATCCGAATCCGGATCATCACCAAAATCGAACCATTTCGTCCTTGTCACATACGCTACATTTCTGCCAAATTTCGTCCGAATCCGTCCACAACTTTTTGAGATATCTTGTTCACAAACAAACAAACAAAGAGACCAACGGACAGACAGACAGGGGTGAAAACATAACGTCCATCCACCTTTGGTGGCGGAGGTAATTATTATTATTCCTCCGCCACCAAAGGTAGATGAAGGTTATGTTTTCACCCCTGTCTGTCTGTCCGTTTGTGAACAAGATATCTCAAAAAGTTATGGATGGATTTGGACGAAACTTGTCGGACAGGTTGTGTGTGGGACAAGGAAGAATCGATTCAATTTTGGTGAAGAATGTTTCTACATTATATAAATTCTGTATTGTGATTTTCTGGTCTACTCTGATATACAAAACGTAAACTGTTCACCTGTTCACAAGTTCACAAGCGGAGGGTATGCTCTCCACTGTCGTTGTAGATTAATTTTTTTAACGTCCTGGTAATGTCCTGAGCCTGCAACACTTTTCTCTTCCCCACTCCACCCTCCCCAATGAAATTACGTCGTTACCGTGACGGATTTATTGAATCTGGTGTTGGTGTAGCGGAGGCATGATGGGTCGCATGGCTTCCTCCTGTTTCACACTTCTGCCATCAAGGAAATATCATGACAAAATCCTCCAATTACTTTATGAAATTATGCATTAAAATGAAATTTTAAAAAGTTGATGATATGTAATTCCAATATTTAAGAACAAAAAAAATTGTTCTTTGGCCACTCCTGTGAATAATCCATTCTCTCCCCAGTCCCCATCCACCAGGCCCTCACTCCTCCCACCAAACCCTGATGTAATCCCCCCCCACCCCCCCCCCCCCATCTCCCTTTCCTTCTCACCTTGCATTATACCAGACAATCAGACATTAGTGATACCAGACAGGTTACTCCCTGAGATTAAAAGGAAAGAACCACAAAGAGGAAGCCACATGCTATTGACATGCTTATATATGCATGCATGGTATAACGAAGTGGAAATTCTGGGGTATAGCCACAGCTGTTCTAGTACCGGGCCATTCTATTCCAATTACATTTCGAAACACAATCAGATAGTCTCATTTCATATCCGAGAAAAGATTTCCAAATGGGTGCAGTTCTTGAAGAGAACCACATAGCTGAAAAATATTTGAAAACTCATTCTCATTCTCCATGTTGAAGAGGCAATACTCATAGATGCACATAGACATACAATTGCACATTTTAAAGAAGCTTTGCAGAGTTACAACAATGATTGTGAACTTAGTATAAAACAGAAAATCTGGAGAAAAATATATTTGTATTTTAAAAGAAATGTTGCACAAATGTACAAAAAAAATTTATACACTTTAATTAAATAAAAATAACAATAAACTAGAACGACACTCGGTAGAGCACACACCTCCGCCAGGCTGAAGAGTTTCCGTTTGGCATCCCACCGATAGGCCGGATCTGGATTCGGACCCGAACCAAAATCGAATCGGCTTGTTCTCGTCACCAGGGATGGATTAACCTCTAGTGGGCCTGGTGCCAACCAGATTTGTGGAACGATTGGAAAAAAAATCTGCATGTGGTGCAACCTCTTGATTTACGCCATAGTTATACGTTCTTGAAGATCGTCGTGTAAATGAAAAACGTGTAAATTAAAAATAATTTCCCCATAATAAATAATGTAAGAGGCGGAGGTTATCCTCATTTTATTGTCCTATTTTTACTATTACAATGGTTTCATTCAAATTATAATGTTGAAGATCCATGTGGCGTTCCTTCTCCAGCGGTAGAATGTCCTCATTTGACATTTCAGTAGAACTAGAAGTACAAGGTCCTCCAGCAGGAGAAAACATCCATTTTTTACTGCAATAGTTCAATACTGATGGTCTTTCCTGTCTCCTGCTCGCACGACCAACCTTGCTATCCACGGACGTTTCTAGTCATTAGTGCAAAGGTGAAAGGTTACGCTTATTACAGCAGCATAAGTCACATTGAAAATGAAAAAAAAAAGTCACTACGTGCACGATGCCAACATGGAGTGTTTCCGAAACTCAGAGAGGGGGAAGGCGGCATCTGGGTGTTCTCAGGAACACGTGTTCATGTTGTTCTAGTTTAGTGCGAAAATTTAGTCGCAGCGTTACTCACGCGTTCGAATCGTGAAATTCCAATCACTAAAAAAAAAGAAAAGAAAAAAAAGCGATCAATCACAGGCGCGCACTACTCCAAAAATGCGCAAACAGAACACGGGTAAACCGCAAGCTTACCGTACTGGAACTGGCTTGTACGCCATGAACAGTGTGGTGACGTCACACGCCAAGAAATGGTAGTATGTTTTTCTACTTTAAATCATATGTTTTTTCAAAAGTAGCATTAAATATTATATACATATTCTTTATTTAAACATATCAAAATGTGTACACTTAAAAAAAACTATCTTGGTCACTATGGGCCCCTTCTGTTTGTGGGCCGAGGGCGAAGGCCCCATTGGAACCATTTTAACTCTCTGGAGTCTACAAGCTGATTCTATCGACTTCACGCATGCGCCGAAATGTCTACAAGCCGAATTTATCGGCTCTAACCGCATTCAAATTTACCGCGCAATTACCGCCTCCTGGATTCGATGTGCATAATATATTATAGCCGGCGAAGCCGGTGTTGTCAATAAACGAGTACGTATTATGTTGAAAACCTGATTATGCCTTGGCTCGAGAATCCGAAGCGCCGTGGGCGCAGCCATCTTGCGGAGGCGGAAGTATGCATAACAAATTTAATAACGTTCATTAGGAGTTTCTTTCACCCGTCGTCGTTTGATTCACAATGTTATGCACCTCCGATGTATTAATAAAATAATTTAAGACCAACATCGGCCCGCACGGGCCTGGTTATCTTCAACAAAACGCGTCACCAAACACCGGACCCAATGAGAGTCGAGCATTTGCAAAAATATTTCTAAAATGAAATCACTCACTGGATGGAGTGCTGGAGACAGCCATCGACCGGATGCGGAAGTTTGCATAAAACAATTGCGAAAAAGTTCAATAGGAGATTGTTTCACCCGTCGTTCTTTGATTCATAATCTCATGAAACCTCTCATTAGTAATTAAAATACATTAAGACCAACCTCGTTATCTTCAACGAAAATCGTCATCAAACACCAGAACCAATTTATTATTACGCGTTTCGGACGGTGAAAACGGCATCAAATATTCTAAAATTGACGAAGAATTATTTTTTTGAAATCTCGCGGCCGTACGGAATAGTTTTTCACGGCCAGAAATATGGTATAAGCGGTTTACATATTTAGTTTAGAAATACGGATAGTTTTTCACGGCCGGAAATATCCGAAGTTGAGATGGAATTCACCGAATTAATCACTGCAAGCTAACGTCTTCTGGTGGACGAAGCTGCCGTGCCCGGAGAGTCAGAGAACCAGCCCTGGCGCCTGACAGCGACTGAAGTTAGAAGACTACACACTTACTGTGAAAACGTATGTTAAGCCCAGTTAAAAATAGGCCTTAAGCTAGCACATCGTATAGTTTTTTTTTTTTTTTTTTTTTTTTTTTTTTTGTATACAAGATCGAGGCTCGTGAAAGAGCGAACATTAATCACACAGAAAGACAAACCGACACATAAAACATATAACAGAGGGAGCGGTAGACAAGATGGGGAGAGAGGGGGAAGGACACAAACACAACATTTGAGAGCAGGGACCGAGAGACATGGAGACATCGAGAGATCTGAGAGAGGGCGAGGGCTTTGGGGGGGGGGGGGGGCGTGGGAAGGGGGCGGTGGGAGAGGTATAAAACATATGGACACTGCCAGGACTTCCAGGAAAGAAGTTGGAATTTCAAACAAGGTGGATCTGGGGTGAATTAGCGGGGGTAGAAAAGATCAAGGTTTTGGATGGGGGAAGATAAGAGATGGTGGTGAACAGCTGTTTTAAAGACCTGGAGGGAGGAGTGGGATTGAAGGGAGTGAGGGAGTTTGTTCCAGAGGCGGGAGAAAAGAGGAATGAAAGAGTGAAGGTGAGCAGAGAGCCGAGATTTCGGCAGTTTAACCATCAGAGGGTTGCTGGCAGATCTTGTGCGACCTGTAGGAATATTTGGGGGACAGAGCACAGAGAGAGCTGGGGGTGCAAGGCCGGAGAGGAGTCGGTAGAAGACAGAAAGACCACCTACCTGCCTGCGGTGAGTGAGTGAAAGGCCCTCAGAGATGGCTAGATGGCCTCAGAGATAGTTACTTCCTTAAGCTTCTTGTGACATTTATTGTATTGTATGCAGGTATTGCCATTGGGGAGGACTGTCTACTCTTCTCTTTTACCAAGTCTTACCAGGTACGGTACCTACTACACCTACCTACTACCAACTACCTACCTACCTACTACCAACTACCTAACCTACTGATGCCATGGTGATGGGTAAAATAGTGGCAAGAGGTATGCAGGTATTGGGGAGGACTGTCTGCTCTTCTCTTTTACCAAGTCTTACCATGTACGGTACCTACTACACCTACCTACTACCAACTACCTACCTACCTACTACCAACTACCTAACCTACTGATGCCATGGTGATGGGTAAAATAGTGGCAAGAGGTTTTGGCTTCGCCGGCTCATTGCGGCTTTGCAGTCGGTACTAGTAATATGAAAATACGCATTGTGTAGAGTGAGAGCTTCGTCCACAATGGTCAGTCGATCGAGTACGCAGCTCTCGTAAAATAAGGATCGCTTTTTTATATTGTTTAGTTGAGAGATGTGAGCTACGTGGTGGTGTCGACTCTAAAGGGAGTTAAAGTGTATTCACGATTGTTTCCTGTCATTGCGTAACGGAAATTAAGCCTTAATTTGAAGAAAGGCGGAAGTAGAAAAATAAAACGGAAATACGTCACGTTCTTCATGTAGCCTTCGTTTAACGCTTGAGAGATCGGCCAGCAAAGCAAGATCACGTGAGCAATATTGCGGATCATGGAAGGGACATTTGAAATGACAACATGAAATTTTGTTCCCAATGGAATGGGGAATGACAGTGAAATTTTGAATGGATTTATATATACATGCAATTGCCATAGAGGTTCGCTTACGAAGCTCTCTAATAATAATAATAGTAGACTCCAGAGGGTATTGTGGTGGACACGATGGCTCGCTGGCGCGGTGACATCATTCCGCGCACCAAGAGGGTGTCGGCCACACCCGAGGGATAGGCATGGCCTCGGGATATACACGGGGCGCGCAGCCCTGAGCACTTCAGTGCTACAGTTTGAGCTAGTGAATAAATACTCTTTTGACCCTACGCGTGTTGGCTTACCTTTGTTGGCAAACAAGTTGCGTGCGTAGCACCACGCGACATTGGTGACCCCTTTTGGTTCAGCCGTCGCTGACCACAGAATGCGCCATGGCCAACAACGAGGTAGCGGTGAAGCTCCCTGAGTTTTGGGAAGCTCAGGCCGAAGTATGGTTCGTGCAGGCCGAGGCACAGTTCCAACTTCGAGGCGTAACGGCGGATGAGACGCGTTATTACCACGTCATCGCCGCCCTCGGGACCGGCACAGCCGCCCGAGTCGTGTCCGTCCTGCGGAACCCACCGGCCGACCACAGGTACGAGGCGCTCAAGCGTCTCCTCATCGCCACGTTCGGCCTCACGGAGTGCGAGCGGGCCGACCGCCTCCTGGACCTTCCCGAAATCGGCGACACACGATCATCGGTCCGGATGGACTACATGCTTTCGCTACTGGGTGACAAAGCCCCGGATTTTTAATTCCGGGCGCTCTTTCTACGCCAGCTGCCGGCACAGGTACGCGTCACGTTGGCTGGTTCCAAAATAAAGGAACCCCGCGCTCTGGCCGTTGAGGCCGAAAAGTTTTTCGCGGCTTGTGACACGCGGGCGAGAGTCGGTGCGGCCGTCGCGGATCCCGAGGCTGATGCTGATGCACACCTCGTGAATCCCGAGGCTGATGCCGATGCACACCACGTGGCCGCCGCCACGCCCTGCCCACCACCACCGCGGCCTCCGCCTCCGCCGCAAACCTGGTGCCGTTTCCACGCCACGTTTGGCCACAAGGCTAGGAATTGTTGCCCGCCGTGCTCGTTTGGCAAGTCGGGAAACTACCAAGCCGGCGCTCGGTAGCGGCCCTGAGCGTCGGCCATTCCGGCAGCCTCCTTTTTGTCACGGACACCTTGTCCGGGTGTCGCTTCCTCTGCAACACGGGCGCACAGGTGAGCGTTTTCCCCGCCTCCACGTCCGACAAGCGAACCGCGGGCCGGGGCCCCACGTTGCTTGCAGCCAACGGTACACCCATACGCACATTCGGGAAGCGCTGCCTCTCCCTGCGGTTCGGAGGGCAACACTTTCAATGGACGTTCGTAACCGCCAGCGTGCCCATGGCATTGCTCGGTGCGGATTTCCTATGTGCAAATGGGTTGTTGGTGGACGTGAAGAACAGACGCCTCGTCCAGGCCGAAACGTTCAGCTCGCTGGCTTGCACGCTGAGCAGTTCGTTGGGCAGCTCCCTGAGCGGCTCACCGAGCGGCTCGCCAAGCGGCTTGCTGAGCGGTTCGGTCCCGGCGAGGTTGGTCTACACTTCCGGCAGCGGACGAGTTCACCCGCCTCCTCGCCAGCTTCCCAGCCCTCACGTGGCCCACCTTCTCGGCGGTGGCTGTCAAGCCCGGGGTGGAGCATCACATCCCCACCGTCGGGCCACCGGTCTACGCCCGGGCACGCCGCCTCGAGCCGACGAAGCTCGCGGTGGCGTAGGCGGAGTTCGCTACGCTGGAGCGGCTGGGCATCGTACGGCGCTCCAAGAGCGCTTGGGCGTCGCCACTGCACATCGTGCCGAAGCCCGGCGGGGGATGGCGGCGGTGCGGAGACTACCGCCGCCTCAACGATGCCACCACCCCCGACCGCTACCCGGTCCCTCACATTCAGGACTTTTCCGCCCGGTTGGCGAAAATGTCCTTCTTTTCTAAGGTGAACCTCATCCGAGGATACCACCAGGTCCCCGTCAGGCCGGAGGACATACCGAAGACGGCCGTCATTACACCATTCGGCCTCTTCGGATGCCCTTCGGGTTGAAGAATGCGGCTCAGGTGTTCCAACGGTTGATGGACAGCGTCTTGCGCGACCTGGATTGCGTTTACGTCTACCTGGACGACATCCTCGTCGCAAGCGCGTCCCGCGAAGAGCACCTCCGCCACCTCCGCACGCTCTTCGAACGCCTGGGCCAGCATGGCCTGATCGTGAACCCCGCCAAGTGCCGGTTCGGCGTCGCCGAAATCGACTTTTTGGGGCACCGCGTCACCAGGCACGGGGCCACCCCCTTACCGGCAAAGGTGGAGGCAGTCAACGGGTTTTCACGCCCCCGCACGATCAGGGGGCTCCAGGAGTTCCTGGGCAGGGTGAACTTTTACCACCATTTCCTACCCCGCGTCGCCCAGCTCCTGCGCCCCCTGCACGAGGCCCTCCGGGGGAAGCTGGGCAAAGGTGACGTTGTTTGGACTGAGCAGATGGACGCGGCATTCGCGGGCGCGAAGCTCGCCTTGGCTAACGCCACCATGCTCGCGCACCCGGCGCTCGATGCACCGATCGCCCTCACCACCGACGCATCAGACTACGCGGTGGGCGCGGTGCACGAGCAATGGGTGCGTGGCGCTTGGCAACCGCTGGCGTTTTTCAGCCGGCAGCTTCGCCCGCACGAACGCCGGTACAGCACCTTCGACCGCGAGTTGCTTGGGCTCCACCTGGCGGTCCGGCACTTCCGCTATCTGCTCGAGGGCCGTTCGTTCACGGCCTTCGTCGACCACAAGCCCCTGGTCTTCGCGATGGCCAAGGTCGCCGAGCCATGGTCGGCCCGGCAGCAGCGTCACCTCTCGGCCATGTCCGAGTACACGACGGACATCCGGCACATCGCGGGAAAGGACAACCTGGTGGCGGATTGCCTTTCCCGGTCCGTCGCCCACGCGGTCCACCTTGGGATCGACTATGCCCGGATGGCGGCGGACCAGACCGCCGACCCCGAAGTCCAGGCCTTGCGGACCGCCGTCACGGGCCGCCGCGTCACCGAGGTGCCGTTCGACGGCGCGGGCACGGCCCTCTTGTGCGACGTCTCCCTCGGGCGGCCTCGCCCCATCGTGCCCGCAGGCTGGCAGCGCCGGTTTTTTGACGCCATCCACGGCCTGTCCCACCCGGGCACGAAGGCCTCCCAGAGGCTGGTCGCCGACAAGTTTGTCTGGCATGGCCTCCAGAACGCCATCCGCGATTGGACCAGGACGTGCCTCGTGTGCCAGCGCGCGAAGGTGCACCGCCACACCCAGGCCCAGTTGGCCCCGTTCACGGTGCCCGAACGTCGGTTCGACCACATTCACGTGGACTTGGTGGGACCTCTGGCCTCCTCGCGGGGTTTCACCCACGTCCTCACCATGGTGGACCGCATCACCCGGTGGCCGGAGGTCGTGCCTTTGGCGGCGACGACGGTGGTGGACGTCGCGCAGGCGTTCATCGCCACCTGGGTTGCCCGGTTCGGCGCCCCCTCGGACATCTCGTCCGACCGCGGCCCTCAGTTCACCTCGGAGCTCTGGGGGGCGGTCGCGCGGGGGCTCGGCGTCCAGCTGCACCGCACCACGGCCTACCACCCCCAGGCCAACGGCCTGTGCGAGCGCTTCCACCGCTCCTTGAAGGCCGCGCTCCGGGCCACCCTCTGCGACGGCGGCTGGGTCGACAGGCTCCCCTGGGTCCTGCTGGGCCTCCGGACGGCGCCCAAGGACGACCTGCACGCATCCGCGGCGGAGTTGGTCTTCGGACAACCGCTGCGGGTGCCGGGCGAGTTCATCCCCGACTCCACGGCACCATAGTGCAGCAGCGCTCCGCACTGCAGGAGACCACCCGGAGGTTCGCCTCGGTGCCGACGGCGCACCACGGGTGCCCGCCAACGCACGTCGCCCCGGAGCTTCGCACGGCGGAGTACGTGTTCGTCCGCCATGACGCCCACCGGACACCGCTGCGGCCCCCGTACGACTGGCCCTTCCGCGTGCTGGAGACCGGGGCGAAACACTTCACCCTCGACATCGGCGGTACTCCTGACCGCGTTTCCGTGGACCGCCTCAAGCCGGCCCACCTCGAC
Source organism: Myxine glutinosa (assembly GCF_964187855.1). Classification (NCBI taxonomy): domain Eukaryota; kingdom Metazoa; phylum Chordata; class Myxini; order Myxiniformes; family Myxinidae; genus Myxine; species Myxine glutinosa. The sequence continues at coordinate 126,952,329 of NC_136262.1, read as the reverse complement.
GTGGACCACCCCCCGCCAGTGGTTCGGCCCCCACGTCGGGGCAACCCCCCGGCGGGCAGACCTCAGGCACCGCCCAGCCCCGCCGGCACGCCCCCCCCACCCCCCGGTCCTGCACCCATCCCAGGTGCCGCCGGGGGCATCCCAGATGACATCCCGGCATCCCAGACGCCGCCAGCCGCCAGAGGGCGCTTCGGCCGGGTCATCCGTTTGCCCCGCAAACTGACCCTTCAGGTGCGCGGGAATTCTGGGGGGGCGCTCTTGGCGGACACGATGGCTCGCTGGCGCGGTGACATCATTCCGCGCACCAAGAGGGTGTCGGCCACGCCCGAGGGGTAGGCGTGGCCTCGGGATATACACGGGGCGCGCAGCCCCGAGCACTTCAGTGCTACAGTTTGAGCTAGTGGATATAGACTCTTTTGACCCTACTCGTGTTGGCTTACCTTCGTTGGCAAACAAGTTGCGTGCTTAGCACCACGCTACAGTATTATAATAATAATCTTACTATAATTCACCAAATGTCTGTCTGTCTGTCTGTCTGTTCGAAGGTACCGTAAAAACTGCTGAACCGATCGCAAAGATATTTTGGGTGGATAAGGCCGAGAAAAATATATTTCCGGGTTCTGGTCAGCGTGCGCATCGATTTTGACCCTGCGCGTCAACAATATATTTTTTTCAAATTTGGTATCGACGTTCGCGCACGGTTCTCCCCTACAAAACTGCGTTTAGTTTGTCCAAATCCAACCAGCCGTTCCAAAGATATGAGTAGTGTTGTGTGCCGTGACGTCATTAATCCAATATGGAAGTTGCATGTGACGTCATCGTCTTCGTCACGTGACCGCTTGGGTGGCAAAACATTGCTTCTGCCACCATACGTAATGGCGGCAATTTGAAACTCGTCTCACATATAAATTGCCCCCTACACGATGGTAAAGAGTTGTTGTGCTGTCGGATGTACAGCCCGATTTCATAAGGGATCGGGCTTGTCATTCTACCGTTTTCTGGACGACACAACATGCTAAAACGGATTCATAGCTGCCTTGACTGCAGCACTCAGGTGAGAATATGGCTCATGAGGTTGTTACCTTCGCTCGCGAAGCGAAAAGCAGGATTATGCATTTGGTTACGTACATGTGGAGTGCTTATGGCGTACGTGTGGCGTACTTGTGGAGTGTGTGGGGCGTACTTGTGGAGTGTGTGTGGCGTACGTGTGGAGTGTGTGTGGCGTACTTGTGGCGCACGTGTGGAGTGTGTGTGGCGTACTTGTGGCGTACGTGTGGCGTACGTGTGGCATACCTGTGGCGTATGTGTGGAGTGTGTGTGGCATACGTGTGGCGTACTTGTGTACGTGTGACGTACTTGTGGAGTGTGTGTGGCGTACTTGTGGCGTACGTGTGGAGTGTGTGTGGACTGTGGAGTGTGTGTGGCGTACTTGTGGAGTGTGTGTGGCGTATGTGTGGCGTACTTGTGGCATACGTGTGGAGTGTGTGTGGACTGTGGAGTGTGTCTGGCGTACTTGTGGGTCCACATGGGCCCACACGCAGATGACACAGCCTCAGTTTCTCGCAATACCGCAAAAACGCCTCAACGGCAAGCTACGGGCATAAACTGACAGGTCCGTCTGATCAGACGACATCTTTCCCGCCATGTTGTGTATGCCACCCAATATGGCGGCCGGAACCGGTTGCCATGGACGACGCTCATGCGATGCAAGGCCTCTATAGGCTGGATATTGTCATTTATTGAAACGAAGACGTTCTCTGTCGGGTTCGTGTGAAGCAACCAGAAGGCCTAAAGAGCTGCGGGTGGTCTCGTCAGTTAGGCCTGGATCCTTTCTCGTTTGTCATGAAGTTGTAAATGTCTGTGATAATCTGGTGGACTGGGAGAAGAGATCGTGGGAGACCATCGGCCTGTTAGACCACTTGCGCATGGGCAGTGTTGACGCGATCAACGCATTGGAATGTTTGACGGTACGGCGAGGCGATCTCGAGAACGAAATGGCAGTCTATAATATGCTTGAAGAACTTAATGATTTTCAGAATAAATACATTTTAAAATAACTTAAGGTTGTGTTCATTATTTACAAAAAAAAAGGCCTACAAGTCCCATTGGCTGTCTTTAATTTCTCTCTGGACGGCGCCAAGGCAGATGAGGAGGACCGCAAGGCATGAGGACACAAAAAAACCTCTATATCCATGCTTTTCAAAAAAAACAAGAAAAAAAACCGCATCGCCGCATTAATTCTGGAACTTTGGTCTGACCAGAGACCAGCAATATATTTTTTTTGGCCGAATCCTGGGATCCCCAGGAGTAAAATAGGCTATTTAGTTTTCCCAATTTCAGCTTTGGTCTCCAGCATTCTCAGGTTTGGACTCCCGCATAACATGCGCGTTTGCATGACGTTCATTGTTCTCATTGTGACGTCTTCTTACGTCGAGCAACGGTACCCGCCCTATGGGCGGGGCTTCAATTGGGAGGCCCAAATGAAAAGGCTAAATATCAGAAATTGAAGGGTTTTTTTTTCTTTTAAACGATTTACATAAACATCCGTTAAATCTCGATCGGTGCAGCCGTTTGTGCGGAACCCGGGAAAATAACGTCATGCGGGAGCAAGTATCAGCAGGATGTGGCAGTGTGGGAGGCCACGTTTGCACCGATCGCTGCACCGTGTGCCGCACAAACGACTGCACCGATTGCTGCATGGCTGCATAGATCGGATGTGGCATGAAGGAGGATCTGCACTTCGGAATGAAGGAGGATCAGATCTAACAGTCGCTGTCTCCATCGATCTTGCCAAGGCCGTAACACCTATCGGTTCCAAATCCTTTTAACTGTTGATTTGGTACAGTTACACGTATCAGTAATTTGGTACACGTATCGGGAGTACATACGACATAGCGATTGTGAACACGATTATCGATCACGATTCACGATCATCACGATCATAGTGTAGTGTATCGATCACGATTTGAAACACGATGGAATAATATTTACCGATATGAACAGTGATGTGGCTTTTATTGAAATTCTAAAGATACTGTTTTGATTTTGATGTTTTGCGTGTGATGTGATTCAACGGATGTTTATATGAATCATTTAAAATAAAAAAACCTTCAATTTCTGATATTTTCCCATCGCCATATGCAGATTCGCCACGGTCCCACGATCGACGTTTCTATACATGAACGTCCCCACTTGTTTGCGAACGGGTACGTTTTTCATGGAAGTCCTTCACGAACTTGCTGTCCATGTCTGACGTGCGACTGAAGGTGCTACAGGAATGTGGAATTTATTGGTTTCATGCTTTAGCATTCGCCGTATCTGCATTGCCTGTTTGCTTCTGGCCTCCCACCCGTGCGTAGCACGGGTATTTCTCTAGTATACATAATAATAGACTCCAGAGGGTTAAGCCCGGCCTGTTTGTCACCGACAGAACTCGTCAAACAAGTTTTGTCCGAATCAGTCCACAACTTTTTGAAATATCATGCTAAGCAGGGGCGGTTAACCTGCAGTTACCTGTTGGGTGGTGTTTTTAGGACATGTACATTGAAAAGCGATGGAGTAATTGGCGTTATTGTGGTTTCCTTTTGCCTGCGGGATGGCGGGTGCACTGCCTGACCCACATCCAAATATGTACTTTATAGCACCCTTTGATGGCCTCAGAACAGATGTCCAGGCCAATGTGTGGTGGTTGAACATCTTGCCCACATTGTGAAGTACCGGCACCTGCAATCAAAATTTGGGGGCTCTGGGTGCTTCAGTTCAGCCATGAAAGAATGACGCACAAATGAACAAACAAACACTTGAATATGTTTATAAGACGTGTCGTTTTTGGCCCAATCTCTCAATGGTGAAGAATCACTTAAGATATTTTAAAATTCTCGTATCCAGATCCGTATTTGGATCGATACCAAAATTGAATCAATTTTCCTTGTCACACAACCAACTTGTCCACCAAGTTGAGATGAAACGTTCAGGGTAGGAATGACACCGATGTAGAATGATTTTGATAATTGTGACGTCATAGGTCACATGGTTTGGCGGCCATCTTGGATTAAACGCAAATAATTAAAAAGTTATTTCTCGGAAACCGCTGAATGGAAAAATCTGAAACTTGGCACAATATCAAGTACTCCCAATGGGGGACAAAACTATGATAATGATGACATCATTGGTGAACTGGTATACCAGCCAAAAATGTTTTAATCGAATGCCTTATCCTAAAAATGTTAGCCTGGTGTTGGCTTAGCGGTTAGGGTGCGGGCTTGGGATCCCGGTCGATCGCTGAATTAACGCCATGGGGGTTGACTCAGCCTGTCATCCTTCCGAGGTCGGCAAATTGAGTACCAGTTCACTGGTAATTCCCTGTGTGTCGCAAGAGGCGACCAACAGAGTTGGCGGCAGGAAGGGCATCCGGCCACAAAACATTGCTTCAAAAAGGGGACCACGGTGCCCGAAAAAGGCCAACCCCTGCTCTGCGGGGAAAAATTGTTCTCTAAAGGTGGTTCCTTATCCTAAAAATCAGAAATTGCATTCACCTGATCTATGACCCATTTGTATTGAAATATTAAAATTATGACATCATAGGTCACATGGTTTGGCAGCCATATTGGATTTAACCTTAAACCTTAAAAAAACACCTCCTACCAAACCACCAAAGCGATTGACTCAAAACTTTACATGTGTCATAGAATAGACATGGCAATTAAAAGTTGATCACGAAAACGTCATCGGTCACATGGTGTGACAGCCATATTGGATTGAAGGAAAATATTAAATAATTACATCTCAGACACCGCTTACACTATCGATGTGAAACTCCACAGATGTCATGTAACACCATTGCTGCATGTAGTTTGAAAATTATGACATCGTAGGTTTGGCAGCCATCTTGGATAGAAAAACAAACCTTATCCGATCAACATGAAACTTCATAAACGTGATCCCCTACCCATACAGATGCAGACTGTACATTTTTGATGTCATATGTCACGTGGTTTGGCAGCCATATTAGCTTGAAAGCTGATATTTAAAAAAAAAACCTTCTCTGAAACCGCTTCACCAATCGATGTGAAACCTGTCATGTCTGGGAAAAAAAGTGATACTTGAAAACAGCTGAAGGGATTTAAATCAAACTTGTTTATATGTAGGACAGTCAACGAAGGCATCTACCCGTTTTCATGGACAGGGATTACGCTGTGGCATATTGGCGACGCAGTCGCATTGCTCTAGTTTTTAACATATAGTAATTCATATTATCTAAAAAAAAAGAAGGGGCTGACAGGGTGTACCTATAAACTGTGATTCTGGTGTCTCACAGGCAGGCCGTGGCATTAATGTGTGTGTGGTCCCTTGGATGGATGTTAAACTGGGTATCTTGTCTGCCAGCATTAGTTGGTGGACATTGAAGATTCCACTGTGTCTTTCATGAAGAGTAGGCGAGCGATCCCAGGCACAATGAACAAATTACAAATTCCTGTCGAAACTATGGAGGGCATTCTATCCACCGGCATAGCCACGATGTCAAGTGTTGCATACAAAATAAGAGGTATTTAGAAAAAAAATTGAACTTCAAAAGTTTGTTTTATTTACATTTTTTAGATCTATTAATTTTGTATAAAGGCAGCCCAGCAAACAGTGAACTAATTTTTTACATCACAATATTATTGAGCATTTAACTCTTCCGTTCATACTAAAATATGCAATTTGGTGTCCGTCTGTGTGTCTGACCACGATACATTCGGTCGTTACTTATCCAATCTCAACCTAACTTGACAGGAACACTAATGATGGAGGTTGCAGTGATTTAATTTGCCAACCTTCACCCATGTACACTTCCTCTCTCTAAGGGGATTTCCGCATTGGGCAAAATCTGTGCTGAGGTGTGATACTTGAAACACGTTAACCGTGTTAAGATAGCTAATCGTGACATTTGTCCAAGACTGCTTCTAATAACAAAAGTAACTAGAAAGCATCTGAAAATGCAAAGCCTGTCCGCATCCGTTTGTATTTAGACCTCTTCTTCTTCCGTATGGTCAAAATAACGAAAACAGTAAAAAATAAAATAAAATAAAAATTGATGATTTTGATGCAGCCTTGACCTTTGAGCTTTAGATATAAAAAATAATCAGCTTCTAGCTTTCTATTGGTGAACCAATTTGGTGAACCGATATGCAAATTCTTTAAATTTCAGGTCTATTAGATGAAAATTGATGATTTTATGTGACGATGACCTTTGGCCTTTTGACAAAATTATTAATTTGTCTTCTCCATATTCTCATAATAAAGCTTTGTTGAAAATTTGATGACAAAACTCAAATGGTAAATTGAAATTTCAAGTCAATTGGGTGAAAATTGATGATTTGATATGACGTTGACCTTTGACCTTTTGACAAAATTATGAATTTGCCTTCTCTGTATTATCATAATAAAGCTTTAGTGAAAATTTCATGACAATAGCTCAAATGGTAAATTGGAATTTCAGGTCAATTGGCTGAAAATTTATGATTTTATATGACGTTGACATTTGACCTTTTGACAAATTAATTATGAATTTGCCTTCTCCGTGTCATAATAATAACGCTTTGGTGAAAATTTGATGACAATAGCTCAAATGGTAAAAAAAAAATTAACGGGCCAGACACATACACACACACACACACACACACACACACACACACACACACACACACACACACACACACACACACACACACACACACACGTTGCAAACCCCCATCTCTCACTTTACAGGGAACTGGCTAATAACAACACTAATAATAAAAGCATAGTATTAATGCTTTTACAAAACAATATTAGTATTAACTATATCCCTCTCCCCAAGAGGTTTTCTCTCCTGGACAAACACCAGGTTGATGTGTATAAATAGCTTATTGTGTTGTTTTGTGGAAGCACCCCTACCGGAAGTAAAAAAATATTACAAACCACAAACACATATGATTACATTTTTATACAGTCGCTACTGCTGTTTAACACAAAACTGAAACGGAGGAATCCCGACGTTCTTAAGGCATTATATGCTTAGTGCATTCCCCACAGACTAACGTACCCGAGCCTAGATCTACTGCAATCTATATACCCAAGAGAAGGTAATAACATGACCCTTCCTGCCACTTCCGAAGGAAGCAGGATGTACTAGTCCTGCTAAATGTGGAAAGATTAGCTCCTTTTGAGAAGAGTTCTGCTGAAGCCAAAATTATTAGCACTGTACTTTGTTAGTGGGTTATGTGGGTTGGTGAGTGTGAGTTGGTGAGTGAGTCTGGACAGGAATTTGGAATTTGGCCAGGGTGCCAGTGACTGCCTACCCTTCAGAAATGACACCCTGGGATCTTTAACTTCCACCACCAAGCAGTGCTGTCAGACGTGTTCTCCGGCTTAACGTCCTCCGTCCGTCCGTCCGACGGACAGCGCATACATCGATGAATCACTCTGCATGCAACAACCCAGGGTAAGAATTCATATCTTGGTGGAGATTCGGACCCAGGATATACAGTTCAAAGGTGTGTGTGCAAACCTCCAAGCTATCCTGGCACCTCCTACTCACAGTATATGGAGCTGCAACGAATGTTCTTTAAAGTCGGTTAATGTGTGTGTGTATGCAACCCACAGCTAGTTGAGGAAATTGTACATGCAACATGTAATTTACAATTATCCTCACGCAAACTACGCAACCCATGAAGTTCGCAGTCAAATCACATCTCACATTGAAAATGTGTACAGGTCTGCACGCAACCCATGCCAACACAATCCAACAGGTACCCACCCATGTGGTCCAAGCCAGTTTTACACTGGCGAGCCTTAATTTAGCAACAAATCAGTTGGGGCTCACACAAATTGCTGGTTCAAGTGGACAGATTCAGACTGTTTATTCCCAGTACAATGTTCGTCACTGTGTCATTTCTATGGCACTAGCAAAGTACCGTAAGACATGGCAGTTCATGAAGCGACCTTTAGCGGATCATTCACGCGGTGCAATCCCTCATACAAGCATCATCATTTGGCATGCCCCTTGCCAGAAGGAACTGATTTAAAACAGCACAATGTCCCCTGAAGGGACCCGCAAAGAGCAATCAACTATCACATTGTGATCCAGACAGTTCGTAACAAGCTTCATAGCTCAGCGGTATGAGGTTCAGAATGCCACTGCTCTGCAGACTGCATCGCTCCAACACAAGACCCTCAGTAGCAATACATGCAATTAACTAGACCGGCTCTCAATAGAGAGGATACCTGCGCGAGGCTGAACAGTTTGTTTTGTATCCCAATGATAGCCGGTTCTGCTTCCAGACCTGAACCAAAATCTCATCGGCTTGTCCTTGTCACCGACCCAACTCATCAACCTAGTTTTGTCATAACTCGCCCACAACTTTTTGAAATATCATGGTATCCTGTCTTTCAATCCTGACAAATTTCACACTCTCGCTATGTCTCTCCGAAAAGACCATCTGGAAAACCCTCTTATCTACTTTCTCAACAATCCTCTTGAGACAGTTTCGTCTTTCAAACTCCTGGGTCTCACTATCAGCCATGATCTTTCTTAGGCAAACCTCATTTCAAAGATGACCTCCAAAGCTACTCGCCGACTGGGCATCCTGCATCATACAAAGTCCTTCATTGGCAAACCTGACTCCTACCCACCTACAAGGTGTTCATCCGCAGCTTGACGGAATACTGCTCTCCCCTCTGGGCTGGTTCTCCTGCCTCACACCTAGCTCGGCTTCACGCAGTTGAAACGAAAGCATTCAGAATCATTGAAATCTCCGGCGATGAAGCTGATTGTGAGGGCCTTTCACTCACTCACCGCTGGCAGGTTGGTGGTCTTTCTGTCTTCTACCGACTCCTCTCCGACCTTGCTCCCCCAGCTCTGTCTGTGCTCTGTCCCCCAAATATTCCTACAATGCGCACAAGATCTGCCAGTAACCCTCTTATGGTTAAACTGCCAAAATCAAGACACTCTGCTTACTTTCACTCTTTCATTCCTCTTTTCTCCCACCTCTGGAATAAACTCCCACACTCCCTTCAATCCCACTCCTCCCTCCAGGTCTTCAAAACAGCTGTTCACCACCATCTCTTATCTTTCCCCATCCAAAACCTTGATCTTTTCTACCCCCGTTAATTCACCCCAAATCCACCTCTTTCAATCTCTGACTTCTTTCCTGAAATTCCTAGAAGTGTTCAGTTGCTTAATACCGTGTACCCCTCCCTCCTCCCCCAGCCCTCTCCTTTCCACAGATCTACAGACGTCCCTGTTTTTTTTGGGGGGGGGGGGGGGGGGGGGGAGGAGGGGGGTTTGTATACAGAATCGAGGCTCGTGTAATAGCTAACACATTGAACATGAAAACATGCACAGACACATAAAACATACAATGAAGGGAGCCGGAGACAAGAGCGTGAGGGAGAGGGAAACACACAAGCACAACAACAGTAGAGAACAAGGACGTCGGTAGATATGTGGAATGGGGGGGGGGGGGGGGTGGGGGGTGGGGGTTTGGGGGGTGGGGTACACGGTATAAAACAAATTAACACAACGAGGAATTTCACTACAAGGAATTTCAGGAAAAATGTTGGGGATTGAGAGAAGTGGATTTGGGGTGTTTTAACGGGGGTAGAAAAGATCAAGGTTTTGGATGGGGGAAGATAAGAGATGGTGGTGAACAGCTGTTTTAAAGACCTGGATGGAGGAGTGGGATTGAAGAGAGTGAGGGAGTTTGTTCCAGAGGCGGGAGAAAAGAGGAGTGAAGGTGAGCAGAGAGTCTTGATTTTGGCAGTTTAACCATAAGAGATTGCAGGCAGATCTTGTGCGATCTGCAGGAATATTTGCGGGACAGAGCCCAGAGAGAGAGCTGGGGGAGCAAGGCCGGAGAGGAGTCGGTAGAAGACGGAAAGACCACCAACCTGCCTGCGGTGAGTGAGTGAAAGGCCCTTGGAGTTAGCTTCATTGCGGGAGATTCCGATGATTCTGAATGCTTTGGTTGCAACCGCGTGAAGACGAGCTAGGTGTGAGGAAGGAGCACCAGCCCAGAGGGGAGAGCAGTATTCCATTGAGCTGTGGATGAAAGCTTTGTAGAAGCTGTTCGATCTTTACTGTTGTTGTGCTTGTGTGTTCCATCTCTCTACACCTCTCGTCTCGGGCTCCCTTCATTGTATGTTTATTGCGTCCGTGCATGTTTTCGTGTTTAATGTGCTTGTTCTTACATGAGCCTCTACTCTGTATACAAAAAATAAACTGACATGTTTGTTTCCTGAGTGGACAGACCAATGTGCTACTCCACTCTTCAACCACAATATGAATATGGTTCAACGTAAACCTCAAAACTTCTGTTGCTTAACTTTCTGTAGGTATATAAACAGGAAGGACATATTTTTCACTCCTCCTCCTCCTCCTCCTCCTCCTCCTCGTCCTCCTCCTCCTCCTCCTCCTCCTCCTCCTCGTCCTCCTCCTCGTCATCCTCCTCGTCCTCCTCGTCCTCCTCCTCCTCCTCCCCTTCTTCTCGAAATGCTCACTGTACACTTTGGCCCAAATCTTTCATGAAGCGGAACAAGCTGGCTAGGCCTGGCATTCGACTGAAGCTGTTTAGGGAGGAATAAGCAGGAATTTGAAACTTAGCCAGGGTACCGGCGATAAGTTGCCTCCTGTTCATGTCCACCAACTAATACCAGTATTCTCGGTCCTCAGCTTCACATCCGCACAAGGGAAGTGGCATCTTACTTGCGAAGCGCCATTTTGAATTTATAGTCTGGTCGACAATGGCACCACCTTTACACTACCCTGTCACATAGCCTTAATAATTATATATACTGTACTTGTTTATTTCTCAGACTATTGTGCACCTCATTCCGAGAAAATTTTGAACACAAAAAATAACTTTCAAAGATATGCTCTTGCCTTGTTGCTGTTTGCAACATTCAGGCTACACGTTCACAACCTCAGTCAATACCCTTCAATTAGGTCAATATTCCATATTCAACAATATGAAAAGCTTTCTGGGAATATTCTGGGACCCAAATAAATGGTTAAAGGATAATAACATCACATCAGGTAAAAACAGGGCTTCAAAGATGGAAATTTTACACAATATTCCTGATGACATTATGCAAACTTGGTTAAAGTCTGGATATAATTTGTCAACGTCACAAAGATTCAAGTGAAAAGAAAAGTTGATTTATTTTCTGCATAATACATCAAGAAAATGTTACACAAAACATTTTGCTCAGAGGAATATGGTAAATGATATGACGGTCAAATTATAGAACGCTTTTTATGTTGTTTTTAAAAAAACGCATACTGGTTTGACAGACATACTAAATGTAGACGAGTCAGCTCAGTAATAAGGTGGATTGCATAGATTCCATTATCATATATTCTTTGCATATGCTAGAACTACAATGAATCTCAAAATATACATCTATATATATAAACACAGTTTGTGTGTGTGTGTGTGTGTGTGTGTGTGTGTGTGTGTGTGTGTGTGTGTAATGTTACCGATAGACTACTAAACGGAGAGGCTCACGTACTTGATATTTGCCACAAACATGGCCATTGAGCCTGGGAAGAACATGGTCGACCTAAAAATTTATTTCATAATATTTTAAAACCATATTTTTACCTCAGCGCATTTCAGCGAGGCATATTATGACCGGAATGGCAGAGCACCACGCTGATTCGCTCAGAGCGATCACGTGATGTTCCTTGCCGCCATTAACTCAGTTACGCGTTCGCACGTATTTCAGAGCGAAAAGCGATTCCGTTTTTTCACATTTCAGTGAGGAACATTGCCATTCACACCACATAGGTTTTTTCCCCTTTCATCTTTAGATCCCATATTTTTTGCCATAACGTAGCGCATTATGGCTCTCTCGAGCTCGAGTAAGCCAATCACCTGGGAGCATGAGGCCACGTTGGCCACGCCCACGACACGACGCAGAGTTGCAATCGATCGCTCAGAGCGATCACGTGATGTTCCTTGCCGCGCGATTGCGTTTTTTTCACATTTCAGCGAGGAACATTGCCATTCACATCACATAGGTTTTTTTTTCTTTCATATTTAGATCCATTTTTTGTTTCAGCGAGGAATATTATACACGGAATCTGAATCGGTGGCAGAGCAGCGCGCTGATTCAACGATTCGTGCGCCCTCCCCCCTCCCCTCCCCCTCCCCCCTCTCCTCCCCCTCCCCCCCCCTCTCTCCTCCCCTCCCCCCTTCCCCCTCCCCCTCCCTCCTCTTCTCCCTCACGTTTATACACGGAATGCCGGGTACTTCTCCCCCCTCTTCTCCCCTCCCCCCCTCTCCTCCCCTCCCCCCTCCCCCCTCCTCCCTCCCCTCCCCCTCCCCCTGCCCCGCCCCTCCCCCACCCTCCTCCCCCCTCTCCCTCCCCCTCCTCCTCCCCCTCCCCTCCCCCCTCTTCTCCCTCACGTTTATACACGGAATGCCGGGTACTTCCCCCCCCTCTTCTCCCCTCCCCCTCTCTCCTCCCCTCCCCCCCTCTCCCCCGTTCCCCTCCCCTCCTCTTCCCCGCCCGGCAATGCCGGGTACTTCCCCCCCCCCTCTTCTCCCCTCCCCCCCGTTCCCCTCCCCTCTTCCCCCTCCCCTCCCCCTCCACCTCCCCCCTCCCCCTCCCCCTCCCTCGTTCCCCCCTCCCCCTACCCCCTCCCCATCCTCCCTCCCCCTCCCCCCTCCCTCCTCCCCTCCTCCCTCCCCCTCCCTCCTCCCCTCCTCCCTCCCCCTCCCCCCTCCCCTCCCCCCACCCCTCCCCTTCCCCCCTTCCTCCCTCCTCCCTCCCCTCCCCCTTCCTCCCTCCCCTCCCCCTCACCCTCCCCCTCCCACTCCCCCTCCCCCATCACCCTCCCCCTCCCCCTCTCCTCCCCTCACCCCTTCTCCTCCCCTCTCCCCCTACCCCTGCCCCCTCCCCCCTCTTCTCTCCTCCCCCCCTCTTCTCCCCTCCCCCTTCTTCTCCCCCTCCCCCTTCTTCTCCCTCCCCCCCTCCTCCCCTCCCCCCTCCTCCCCTCACCCCCGTTCCCCTCCCCTCCCCTTCCCCCTCCCCTCCCCCGCCCGGCAATGCCGGATACTTCTGCTAGTAAATATATAAATGAGGGGGAGGGGGGCAGGTAGCCCTAACAAAACCATCAAGAGCTACAGAGCTCATAGAACACCTTACCCCAGTAAGTCTTGAGAAGGACATGGTAAGGGTCTTTTAAAGTCTTGCTTTGCATTTTGTACTCAACAAACAGTGTGACGCACACCATATTTCTCTGAATTATGAATCTGCACTCAGGGCATGAGACCACATGAACGGTGAATCTCACAATTACTCTTCCCTCATGGCATGAGACGACATGAATGGTGAATTTCACAATTACTCTGCCCTCAGGGAATGAGACCACATGAACGGTGAATCTCACAATTACTCTGCCCTCAGGGCATGAGATGACGAACGGTGAATCTCACAATTACTCTGCCCTCAGGACATGAGACTACATGAATGGTGAATCTCACAATTACTCTGCCCTCAGGGCATGAGACGACATGAACGGTGAATCTCACAATTACTCTGCCCTCAGGGCATGATACAACATGAACGGTGAATCTCACAATTACTCCTGCCCTCAGGGCATGAGACTACATGAATGGTGAATCTCACAATTACTCTGCCCTCAGGGCATGAGACGACATGAATGATGAATCTCACAATTACTCTGCCCTCAGGGCATGAGACGACATGAACGGTGAATCTCACAATTACTCTGCCCTCAGGGCATGATACGACATGAACGGTGAATCTCACAATTACTCTGCCCTCAGGGCAGGAGATGACATGAACGGTGAATCTCACAATTATTCTGCCCTCAGGGCATGATGACGTACGGTGAATCTCACAATTACTCTGCCCTCAGGGCATGAGACGACATGAACGGTGAATCTCACAATTACTCTGCCCTCAGGGCATGAGATGACGAACGGTGAATCTCACAATTACTCTGCCCTCAGGGCATGAGACGACATGAACGGTGAATCTCACAATTACTCTGCCCTCAGGGCATGAGACGACATGAACGGTGAATCTCACAATTACTCTGCCCTCAGGGCATGAGACAACATGAACAGTGAATCTCACAATTACTCTGCCCTCAGGGCATGAGACGACATGAACAGTGAATCTCACAATTACTCTGCCCTCGGGGCATGAGACGACATGAATGGTGAATCTCACAAATTACGCTGCCCTCAGGGCATGAGACGACATGAACAGTAAATCTCACAATTACTCTTCCCTCAGGGCATGAGACTACATGAACAGTGAATCTCACAAATTACTCTGCCCTCAGGGCATGAGGAGACATTAACGGTGAATCTCACAAATGACTCTGCCCTCAGGGCATGAGACGACATGAACGGTGAATTTCACAATTACTCTGCCCCCAGGGCATGAGACGACATGAATGGTAAATCTCACAGTTACTCTTCCCTCAGGGAATGAGACGACATGAATATTTTATCCAACTACTGCTAAACGGAAGGTTTTGGAAAGTGCCAAGAATGCGATTTGTGTTCTACGGTGTTAAAGCTTCTAATTCAATTGAAACTAGAACGCCACTCAGTAGAGCGCATACTCCCACCGTGGGTGGCAGCTGCTGAGCCCTATCTTCCAATGGTAAAAAATCCTTCCAAAAATTCCTTGATCCGGAATAATATCCTGAGCTTCACCAAAAACTAATCAATTGTTCCTTATCCCAAGGGCAATCATCCCACCAACTTTCATCCAAATCCGTTCAGAACTTTTCCAGATATCTTGTTCACAAACATACGAACACACACACACACACACACACACATGGACGGACACGATCGAATGCATTACTCCCTAGCGGCAGTAATGAAATAAAGTTTTTAAAGGCTGTAGAAAAAACCCATTTTCGGAAGTTTACCACCCTTGATGCACCGTCTTTTACACCACCTTATTTAACACGTTAAATAAATTAGTTCTTCATGCCTGTTGTATGGGTCCTTTATGACATCCTTAAAGACAGCAAGTTTCCTGTTTGGTATGATTTTCAACTTCCTTTGATGACCAGACAGGCAAACACTTTAAAAAAATATGACCTTACTCCTCTCTGCACATGTACAATTGGGACAAAATTGCATAGATTTTGCCAATTTCAGAGCCAAAGTACTGCTAAACTGCCTGTTCGTGTACTATAGTATTCAAAATGTAAATTTCAATTGAAATTAAGTTATTCCTTGATCATAGACTGACGTCCGTAGACAGACAAATAAGGTGAACCAATTGCTTAACCCCACTTTTTGCTTCATGCGCAGGGGTAATGGATGTGCTGCCAGGATAGCCTAGACCTAGAGGCCTGTGAGCCATTTCGCCTCTGAGCTATCTAGCCTGGTTTCCAATCTTGCCCCAGCTACACTCTTGTCATCCCGATATCTCGCTGGCAGGGTGAGGTATCAATGTGTGCCGTGCCTCAGATGGATGTCAAACAGGGCGTGCCGTCTGTCAGCATCAGTTGATGGACTAAAGATTCCACAGTGTCCTCGACCTGGCAGGGTCCTCGCTACGAAGTGCGTTACCATTCCGGTGGGATGGCGATGCCAATTAGGGTGTGTACCCTCGATGCCTACTTGTCTATTTAATCAGGTATGGTCGAGTGGAACCGTCACGTAAGCACCGGCTAAATTACGGAGCCAATCGGTGTGGCAGAACTTCCCGGCTATTCCGACTATTACACACGTAATCGAGTCAATTGGAAATAAGACAAAATGGGCAGGCTAGAAACAGCACGTTTACCAAACCAGCAAATACTTGCAGGTAACCATCATCAAAGACTCATTTATACAAGCACAGTAATCAAATGAAAAATAAAAGGCACAGTCATAAAGTTACAATTATCAAAGAAACGACACAGTCAAAAAGTCTTATCAGTTATCCCCCTATCTTATCTTCTTATCCTTATCCTTATCTTATCTTCTTATCCCCTATCTTCTGTCTTGAAGAAGATTTATTCTTATTCCTATTTTCTTATTTATTCCTATTTATTCCTATTATATTATTTACCTTATTTATCCTCTTACCTATTTATTTTTATTTTATTTTATCCCCTATCTATCTTCTTATCCCTTATCTTCCCCTATCTTCCTATCCCCTATCTTATCCCCTATCTTCTTATCCCCTATCTTATCCCCTATCTTCCTATCCCCTATCTTATCCCCTATCTTCTTATCCCCTATCTTCTGTCTTAAAGAAGATTTATTCTTATTCCTATTTTCTTATTTATTCCTATTTATTCCTATTATATTATTTACCTTATTTATCCTCTTACCTATTTATTTTTATTTTATTTTATCCCCTATCTATCTTCTTATCCCTTATCTTCCCCTATCTTCCTATCCCCTATCTTATCCCCTATCTTCTTATCCCCTATCTTATCCCCTACCTTCCTATCCCCTATCTTATCCCCTATCTTCTTATCCCTTATCTTCCCCTATCTTCCTATCCCCTATCCACTATCCACTATCTTCCACTGTCTTTTTATCCCCTATCTTATCCCCTATCTTCCTATCCCCTATCCACTATCTTCCACTATCCACTATCTTCCACTATCTTCCTATCCCCTATCTTATCCCCTATCTTCTTATCCCTTATCTTCCCCTATCTTCCTATCCCCTATCCACTATCTTCCACTATCCACTATCTTCCACTATCTTCTTATCCCCTATCTTAGTTTTCTTCCACCGTGCCAATTCTAAGTCAGACCCTCAAATGGCCTCTTTTATTTTGAGATTCTGAGTGAATACTTATGACAGACTATCCACAATAATAAAGTAATATTACAGAAGAATATTACTCTCTATCATTAGAAAGGTGGAAGGACAATTTTAAAGGCGGTGTGACGTGGCTCCTTATACAGTCACGTGAAAAAGTAAGTACACCCCATGTAAAGTTTTGACTTTTTCAACATATTTCAACATACAGATATTTGATCTTCATTTCAACAATATTGATAGATAAAGGTGATATAATACAACAAATATCATGAAACATTTACATTTTGTAGTCCATTGTATAATTTAAATAAACATAAATGCAAATTTTGCATGTGGAAAAAGTAAGTACACCCCTACATTTATCACTACTTCAAATACCTAAAATTAGAATCGGTGCACCAGCTCAGGTGCAAATGATTAGAACATCGTTGGAGAGGATCTTGGAGGAACCTGTTATTTAAACCTCAGACATTTAGTTTGGTTTGCTCTTTGTTGTTGAAGTGTGCGGCGTCACCATGCCTAGATCAAAAGAGCTCTCTGAGGCCTTCAGAAAGAAGGTTATAGATGCCTACGAGTCTGGGAAGGGATTTCAAAAGATCTCCAAACAATTTGAAATCAATCATTCGACTGCCCGGAAGATCATCTACAAGTGGAGAAGATTCCAAACAACTGCCAACTTGTTCAGGCCAGGCCGCCCCAGCAAGTTCAGCCCGAGAGCAGACCGCAAGATGCTGAAAGAAGTCTCTAAGAACCCCAGAATGTCATCACGGGACCTACAGGTAGCTCTTGCCACTGTTGATGTCAAAGTGCACGAGTCTACCATTAGAAAGAGGCTGCACAAATTTGATCTACATAGGAGGTGTGCCAGGAGGAAACCTTTGCTGTCCAGAAAGAACATCAGGGCAAGACTAAAGTTTGCCAATGAACACCTAGGCAAAGACCAGTACCTCTGGAACAATGTGCTCTGGAGAGATGAGCCAAAGATAGAACTATTTGGCCACAGTACCAGAAGACATGTTTGGCGAAAACCAAAGACAGCATTTGACCACAAGAACCTGATACCAACTGTAAAGCATGGTGGTGGAAATATTATGGTTTGGGGCAGCTTTGCTGCATCAGGGCCTGGGCAGCTCACCATCATGGAATCCACTATGAATTCTTCATTGTACCAGAGGGTGCTTGAGGATAATGTGAGGCCATCTGTCGGAAAGTTGAAGCTCAACCGAAGGTGGACCTTGCAACATGACAATGACTCTAAACATACCAGTAGATCCACCAAGGAATGGCTGAAAAGAAAGAAATGGAGGGTTCTGGAATGGCCAAGTCAAAGCCCGGATTTAAATCCCATCGAGATGTTGTGGGGGGATTTGAAACGAGCTATGCATGCAAGAAACCCCTCAAACATCGCACAGCTGAAATAATTCTGCATGGAGGAGTGGGCAAAAATTTCTCCCAGTCGATGTCAGAGACTGGTCGACAGTTATAAGAAACGCCTACTTGAGGTTGTTTCTGCCAAAGGGGGCAATACCACCTATTGGAGCCAAGGGTGTACTTACTTTTTCCACATGCGAAATTTGCATTTATGTTTATTTAAATTATACAATGGACTACAAAATGTAAATGTTTCATGATATTTGTTATATTATATCACCTTTATCTATCAATATTGTTGAAATGAAGATCAAATAGCTGTATGTTGAAATATGTTGAAAAAGTCAAAACTTTACATGGGGTGTACTTACTTTTTCACGTGACTGTACCTGCGCACATTTTCAACATCGGCAATAACCTCGGGCACAAGCATCAGAACTATCAAGATAAGCCTCTGTAATAGTACTTTGTGTTTTATTTTAATCACTTGCCGGTGGGCATGTCGTTTTCGCTTCTCCCGAAGGGCATTGCCATGTCAAGTCACTCGAGTGGTTTGCTTTTCCGCATCCAGCAGTGTGTGTATTATCACCCCCACTGCACCGTGTTTGTGAAAGGGTCACATTTACCTCTTTCTTCAGCAATGGGGGTCGAATCTGGAGAGAAAGGACAAACATGGAGAATATAAGGGGTTGGAGGGAAAGTTGGAAGCCAATTGTTGCATTGTTTTTGTTCTCACGTGGAAGTCCGTTTTCCATTTTTTTCAGTCTATAAACAAGTGACACAACACCGGACTTGACTTCAGCCGAACATGGCCATTGAGCTTTGGGTAAATGGCATCACCTCCAACAGTACTTAGGGTACCAACGACACCATCTTACTATAATTCACCAAATGTCTGTCTGTCTGTCTGTTCCCAGGTACCGCAAAAACGGCTGAACCGATCGCAACCAAATTTTGGGTGGGTAATCCTGGGTACCCCTGGAGTAAAATGGCTATATTGTTTTCCATTTTTTTCTCTCCAATTTTCCAGTTTTTCCAAAAAACATGGAATAATATTTACCGATATGAACAGTGATGTGGCTTTTATTGAAATTCTACAAATACTGTTTAGATTTTGATGATTTGCGTGTGATATGATTTAACGGATGTTTATATAAATCGTTTAAAATAAATAAAAACCGTCAATTTCCGATATTTTGCCTTTTCATTTTGGCCTCCCAATTGAAGACCCACCCATATGGCGGGTACCATTGCTAGTCCTTATGATGTCAACTTTCTCCCTGCAGATTAAGGGCAATTAGTGCGACAATTCAGTCAGTGCGGCAATTAAGGAGAGACCTCTGTCCATCCAAACCTACCTCCCAACCCCAGCTCCAGATGGATGCCAAGTCATGTGGTCTATCCCTGCCAAATCCTTTAAAAGGTGAGCATCAAGCAAGAAGGCAACATGTACCATTTGTAAAGTTTTTATTATGACTCGGTCAAGGTCAGAATCAAACCTCTGGCCTCTCAGACTCGGAATGGAAGCTCGAGCCAATATGCCACCCAGTCTGGTCATTTGTAATCAGTGTTTCATGCCAAACATGAATAGATTACACACGTGTGGTAAGAACAGCCAGCTGATGAAATGGAGCAGGGGCAACGAAAACAGAGGTTGGGAGGCCTGGCGGCGATCCCATTGTTGTTGCTTCTTGCTGCTTTTCAAGATAAAATGTTCAGGTTTGTTGTTTATTTAAGTGAGTCACCACTTATCTATCTTCAATGTGTGCCGCGCCTCGGAATCTTTGTTCCAGACACAACCTTTGTGATGAGGACAACCACACCAGATGCAAAGGCCATCAGTTGAATTCCTATACCTGCCAAGAGAACTGGGATCATGCACGCCATGGAAGTGCAAGGCGAAATACCTTTGAGCTGTACCTCCAGGCACAGCCTCATGGGACCCTCACTTGGGAATAATATGTTCTATTGCTACCCTGCCAAGGAATAGGAGGACATAATATTCACAACACCATTTTTGGACACCCAATTCCATCCATGTTTCCTCCAATACACACAAACGATGCCGCGCAAGTCCGCGTGAGTGTCCATTTCCGAACCTGCACATGGCAGATCTTCTGAAAAAGAAGCAATTTTTTGGTTATTTTAAAATATAATTGTTAGACAAGAATTTTAAATGCAGAAAATGTCAATCTACTTGAAGTTCCCCTGGAATCTGAGAACATGTCCAGTGAATGTTTGTTTTGCCAGTGGGCATCACGTGATTGATTTTATCACCCGAGGACAATGTCCTGGAACCTGAGCAGGAAAGTTCCCCCTGGGTATTTGTTTCAGCACAACCTGTGAGCCTGAAAAGCTCGGCTTACCCTCAGTGCACAAAATGATGCAAATAGGGTCTACAGTAGATTCATGGCCGGGTTTGCAATGGCTCCAATGGCGTCGCGGCGCGAGGTAAAAAATCAGAAGGGGCCCACAGTGACCAAGATGGATTTTTAAAAAGTGTACACATTGTGATACGTTTCAATAAATAATATGTATAGAATATTTTTAAAACATACTATTTAAATTGAAAAAAACAACTGTCATTTCCTGGCATGTGACGTCACCACACTGTTAATGGCTTCATCCCAGTCCCAGTACGTACCACACACACAGATTTTTATTTTATTTTTGCAATGGTTCCCCAAATTTGTTTGGTGCAAGGCCCACAACAGGCTAATCCGACCCTGAGTAGATTTCATGTGTAAAATAATAGAAGATATGGGATTATGTGTTACAAACATGGGGTCTTATTTGCTGTCACTTTCCAGCTTAAAGTAATGTGTGGATTGATTCCATAGGAGCACTGATTGCTGTTCTGTAAGTGGCTCTTCCTGCCAAAACCAATGCAAACCTGTCTCCTATCCTGTTCACAGCTGTGTTCCTGTATAATCCATCACCTCCTGCACTGTACTTTACCAATTGCTCTCCAAACCGCACGCCTACCACTCACTATCATTCGCTCTCCCCATCACTCCCTTTTCCAGATTTATTTTATTTTATCTCTCCTCTCTCTCTCTCTTTCTTTCTTTCTCTTTCTCTCTTTCTCTCTCTCTTTCTCTTTCTCTCTCTTTCTCTCTCTCTTTCTCTTTCTCTCTCTCTCTCTCTCTCTCTCTCTTTCTTTCTTTCTTTCTCTTTCTCTTTCTTTCTCTTTCTCTCTCTCTCTCTCTCTCTCTCTCTCTCTCTCTCTCTCTCTCTTCCACACTGACTAAAGGTATTTTAACCAGTATCAAGGTATTTTAAACCAATTTCAAGTGTTGCTAGAAGACAGGGCAGCATGTACAATCATACTAACGTAATCATATGACTTTAAACAAACAAACAAAAAAATACCTTATAAAATAACACCAAAAATACCCCCCCCCTACTCTCTCCCTCTCCTACTCTCGCCCTCTCCTACTCTCTCCCTCTCCTACTCTCTCCCTCTCATACTCTCTCCCTCTCATACTCTCTCCCTCTCATACTCTCTCCCTCTCCTACTCTCTCCCTCTCCTACTCTCTCCCTCTCCTACTCTCTCCCTCTCCTACTCTCTCCCTCTCATACTCTCGCCCTCTCCTACTCTCTCCCTCTCATACTCTCTCCCTCTCCTACTCTCTCCCTCTCCTACTCTCTCCCTCTCCTACTCTCTCCCTCTTCTACTCTCACCCTCTCCTACTCTCTCCCTCTCCTACTCTCTCCCTCTCCTACTCTCTCCCTCTCCTACTCTCTCCCTCTGTCCACCTCTCTCCTACTCTCTTTCACTCATACTCTCTCCCTCTCTCCTACTCTCTTTGTCTCCTACTCTCTCCCTCTCCTACTCTCTCCCTCGCCTACTCTCTCCCTCTCCTACTCTCTCCCTCTCTCCTACTCTCTCCCTCTCCTACTCTCTCCCTCTCCTACTCTCTCCCTCTCCGACTCTCTCCCTCTCCTACTCTCTCCCTCTCTCCTACTCTCTCCCTCTCCTACTCTCTCCCTCTCTCCTACTCTCTCCCTCTCCTACTCTCTCCCTCTCCGACTCTCTCCCTCTCCGACTCTCTCCCTCTCTCCTACTCTCTCCCTCTCTCCTACTCTCTCCCTCTCCTACTCTCTCCCTCTCTCCTACTCTCTCCCTCTCCTACTCTCTCCCTCTCCGACTCTCTCCCTCTCCGACTCTCTCCCTCTCTGACTCTCTCCCTCTCCGACTCTCTCCCTCTCCTACTCTCTCCCTCTCCTACTCTCTCCCTCTCTCCTACTCTCTCTCCCTCTCCTACTCTCTCCCTCTCTCCTACTCTCTTTGTCTCCTACTCTCTTCCTCTCTCCTACGCTATCTCTCTCTCATTCAGACTAAATGTTCCCACACAAGTATCGGCAAACCCTTCACTGTTTATTTATATCCTGCTCTCTTCTCCTTGTCTGACCCTTTCTTAGTCTGCCAACACCCACATTCTGGTTTTCCCTTCTTCTTGGACATTATACAAGCCTGTTTGCAGCAGCCCAATCCATCATACAAGTACATTGCAGCCTTCCTCAAATCATTCAATAACCTTGCTTTTCACCCCAGTTGCCTTTCTATCCTAATTACCCATACCCCCCAAAATACACATTTATTTGCAGGTTCCTGTTTCCTTCCTTCATGTTCTTTCATCCATTTGTTGCATTCACAGGTTAACCAGGATACCACAATTAATGATGCATTTCCATCTCGCCTCTATCACTTTGGTGTTATGCGAGCCGAAGCTTTGTCTGCAAAAAAAAAACAATTTGGCATTATCAACATGTTCTGACATGGAAACTACCTATTTTTTACATTGATCCAAGGCTCAGAGTTGAACTTGTGCATATTGCATCCTACTATATTAAATAATGCAATTATCTGTATGTGTGCATGTCTGAAAATCATAGAAAAATAAATAAATAAAAACAGCGCTGTGCAAATCTCCACCAAATTTTGCCTGAATCCCTGGAATCCCTGGAAATTCTTGCATTCTCGCAAGATACCGATTCTTGGAAATGTCCGCATCAAGAGTGATGAAATAATGATTTCATTTGACGTGGATTCATTATTTACATCCATACCAGTCGAATTCGCAATGCAGACCTCAGAACAATACATCACCAATGACAAAGAACTTGAGAGCAGCAGCCGCCTCAGCTCTGGTCATCTCATGACACTCATTCAACTCTGCCTCAAATCAACATACTTTGTATTCGACAGCACCTTATATCATCAACGTGAAGGAACCCCGGTGGGCTCACCCATTCCAGGGCTCATCGCCGAATTGGTGATGCAACATTTTCAAGATCTAACACTTCATGGTGAGCCTTCTCTGAGGTTGTGGCTGCTGTCCATTGATGACACATTCGTGATCGTAAAGAAGGATGTTGACCGTTTCCACACAAAGATAAATTCAACATGGCCAGCAATGCAATTCACATGTGAAGGAGAACAGGCTGGGTCTCTGCCATTCCTGGATGCACATCTTTCCAGGGACGGAAACGGCAAGCTACACACGCAGGTGTACCGTAAACCGACTAACACAGACAAAGTATTGGATTACCGGAGTGGCCATCCCACCTGCCACAAACGAAGTTGTGTTTGCAGCGTAGTAGATCGTGCAAAAACACACTGCAGTGACCATGAACAACGCTGGATGGAAATGCTGCACATCACTCAACTACTGCGAGAAAACCACGACCCAAATGCATTTATCAAATCTTGTCGCCGGAAATCCAACTACAACAACAACAATCCAACCACACCTCCACACACGGTGGCACTTCCATACCTCCAACACACTTTTGAAACCACAAGCCGCATTCTACATGAATACAACATCAACATCACCCACAAACCACAAACATCCTTACGAGTACAGCTGTCAAAGCCAAAAGACCAGGTGAACAAATTTGACAGAAAGAATGTCATCGACAACATACAATGTGAAGATTGTGAAGCAAATTATGTGGGCCAAACGTCCAAACGCTTAACCACAAGGCTAACTGAACACCAACGTGCTCTGAGTCGACAAGACAGGTTGTTATTGGTTGTGACACACATAAACACACACCAACACACATTCTCATGGAATCAGACCATCTCATGGAATCAGATCTTTGAGAGTGAACCGCGAGATTGTCGAAGCCTGGTACTCTGATAAAAGCTCCATCAACCGACATATTGACTTACATCACACAACATACATGGCACAGCACTACGCAATCAATTACAACGTCAAAAACGACAAAGTCATTTGAATGCAGGGAAGCCCTGTGATTGGCAAGGACTTGGACAAATCCATCACGTGAACTGTCCCAACGGAACTTAATGGTTAACACCACACTCAACGCCTCTGAGGAAGAGAACTAGTTTGTTCTTCAAACGTCAGGTTATTAGTCCCCTACCGGTGTACACCGGAGGGGACTATAGGTTTGCACGCCGTCCCTCCGTCCCTCCGTCCGTCAGTCCGTCAGTCAGTCTGTCAGTCCGTCAGTCCGTCACGCAAAGAACAGTTTTCCGGACTTATTTTCTAAACGCTTAATGCTAATGATTTCAAACTTGGCACATGGTTTCCTCATGATAAGTTACAGGTCAAGTTCGAACTTCACGACGTTTCGATCATTTTTAACAAAGTTATGGCACTTTGAACTTTGGTAATTCTGATAATTCTGATGATCCTTAACTCAGTGCCATTTTTAGTTTTAATTTCCTTTAAAAGCCAATTTCTCTGCAATAATAGGACCGATTTAGATAAAATTTTCACCATATGATGGACTCGGTCTGTAGAATATTTTAATGGTAATTATGACGTCACAGGTCACGTGCTTCGGCCGCCATATTGTCTTTTGTGAAAACACGAAAACCCCTTTTTCTCTGCAACAGCTCAACAGATTGAGGCCAAACTTTGCATGCAGAATCGCATACCCATGACGAACAAAAAAGTCAACGAGCATGACGTCATGCGTCACATGGTTTCAGAGTTATGATTCAGAGTTATGACACTAAAATGTCCTTTTGGAATTTGCGATAGGGCACATGGTTTGGCAGATATCGTTAATTAAACGAAAATATTTTTAAAAATGGATATCTCTTGTTTATTCTCGAGTTCTCCTCAAACCGCACTGCGCGTCCTCAGCCTCGTCTCGCTAACGTCAAAAGCGCGACACAGCGCATGCTTTCAGGAGGGGTGGAGCCAAGCCGAGCAACATATATATACACATCGATCATTGATCGTGAAACGGAAAATATAATAAATTACTGATGGTTTCAGAGTTATGACGTTTTTAAGCATGAACCTTTAAAACCGAGCCCCTCCCTCATTTTTGATCCAATCGAGGGGAAACTTCGCAGCTCTGTTCAGCACTAAAATGTCCTTTTGGAATTTGCGATAGGGCACGTGGTTTGGCAGATATCGTTAATTAAACGGAAAAAAAAAAGAAAAAAAAAAAAGGATATCTCTTGAATCGCCAGTACCTCAGACCGTGAGTTGGTAATAATTTATATAATTCACACAGTGCAATACGTGCAGGCTGCTCCACGGAGCGACCTTGCGGGGTTATCAACGAGGCGAGGCGTGACACACGTGTCTCAGCATACCTCAGATCAAGTTTGAAAACTAGCATCAACCGTGCATAAATTTGCATATTCGATCATTTTTGACAAAGTTATGGCACTTTGAACTTTGGTAGGGGACATGTATTGCAGCGCAATACTCAGAATACTTGTTAATAAAGAATTTTAAATTATTTTACTGCTCAGTGTGCTATCATTTACAATATATATATATATACTGAAACGCAAAAGAAACTTACCACCTTTGAAACCTTTAAATATCAACAATAACACTGCGTGTAGTAAATGTGTGAACTTATTTGTGGACAATAGTGTCCTCGCTGTCAGACAAAACGGTCACGGATGGTCACTTGAACCTTCAATGGTCACTTCATAGCACAGCTGTTGAACAGCCGTTTTGACTGTCAGTGATTAGCCAAGGGGTACGGGATGATTTTAATGAGCTGCACGTGATGTCTTGATATTGGCTTTAAAAAGGCCAGTGCAAAATGGGCATTTTGACCGAAAAATTTGACCATTTTGACCAACTTCAAAAAGACCGAAAACACAAAAGAAACTTACCACCTTTGAAACCTTTAAATATCAACAATAACACTGCGTATAGTAAATGTGTGAACTTATTTGTGGACAATAGTGTCCTCACTGTCAGACAAAACGGTCACGGATGGTCACTTGAACCTTCAATGGTCACTTCATAGCACAGCTGTTGAACAGCCGTTTTGACTGTCAGTGATTACCCAAGGGGTACGGGATGATTTTAATGAGCTGCACGTGATGTCTTGATATTGGCTTTAAAAAGGCCAGTGCAAAATGGGCATTTTGACCGAAACATTTGACCATTTTGACCAACTTCAAAAAGACCGAAAACGCAAAAGAAACTTACCACTTGTTTGAAATGTAATAAAATTGTAACAGTTCAAAATAAAACAAACCAACAATTGCTAATTGAAACATTGGCATTTTATTGATGACATGTCAAGTTTTTGACCAAGATACACCATCTCATCAGTTTGTTCTACAGTACAGAACAGCACAGGGTGCAATGTCAGTCCCCTTTCAATAGCGTGTATGGCCACCATTGTTTTGGATACAGGCAGTGCATCGTCGGCGTATACTGCCTACCAGTCTTTGGATGGATTGCTGCTGGATTCTGTCCCACTCAGTCCTCAATGTCTGAAGCAGCTCTGCCCGTGTCCTGGCCCTGCCAACTACGCGTCTCCCAAGCTCATCCCACAGGTGCTCTATGGGATTCAGGTCAGGGGAGAGCGCAGGCCACTGCATGGTGTTGATGTTCTCGCCTTGGAGAAATGCAGTGGTAAAGCGAGCAGCATGGGGACGAGCGTTGTCATGCTGAAAGGTTCTCAGTTCTGGGTGGTCTAGCAGGAATGGCAACAGATGAGGTCGCAGGATGTTATCCACATACCGCTGGGCGTTAAGATTCCCATCCACAACCACCAGTGGCGTCCTGTACCGGCCTGATATGGCTGCCCACACCATCACACTTGGGCCACCCCACCTGTTGGCTTGACGCACGCAACAATCGGCATATCGCTCGCCAGTTCTTCTCCAGACACGCTCACGCCCATCAGGACTGTCCACACAGAACCTTGACTCTTCGCTGAAAGCGACCTCGTTCCACTGCGCCAAGGTCCACCGCTGATGCTGCTGGCACCATCTCTGACGGTTGCGGCGATGGGCAACCGTCATCACGGGGCCTCTGTATGGTCTTCTGGCAGTCAGACCATAGTCATGCAGTCGTCTTCGTGCAGTATCATTGGAGATCCGTGGGTTTGCACGCCCCGGAGTTTCTGCCGCAGTGCGGGATGCTGGACGGAATCGATCCCGCAGGTGACTTCGGACCATCTGCCTGTCCTGCCTTGCAGTGGTGACTCTTGGCCTCCCTGATCGAGGTCTGTCATCTGCAGAGTTGTGGAGGGTGTCTCTGTCCACCAGGGCCTATGTCGTCTGGTGTGAACAGCCAAGGCGACGTGCCACCTCACGGTAGTTCAGTCCACCTTGCAGCATGCCCAGGGCACGCTGCCGTTGATCCCTTGACAATCGTGGCATGTTGATTGAAATGCCCATTTTGCACTGGCCTTTTTAAAGCCAATATCAAGACATCACGTGCAGCTCATTAAAATCATCCCGTACCCCTTGGCTAATCACTGACAGTCAAAACGGCTGTTCAACAGCTGTGCTATGAAGTGACCATTGAAGGTTCAAGTGACCATCCGTGACCGTTTTATCTGACAGCGAGGACACTATTGTCCACAAATAAGTTCACACATTTACTATACGCAGTGTTATTGTTGATATTTAAAGGTTTCAAAGGTGGTAAGTTTCTTTTGTGTTTTCGGTCTTTTTGAAGTTGGTCAAAATGGTCAAATTTTTCGGTCAAAATGCCCATTTTGCACTGGCCTTTTTAAAGCCAACATCAAGACATCACGTGCAGCTCATTAAAATCATCCCGTACCCCTTGGCTAATCACTGACAGTCAAAACGGCTGTTCAACAGCTGTGCTATGAAGTGACCATTGAAGGTTCAAGTGACCATCCGTGACTGTTTTGTCTGACAGTGAGGACACTATTGTCCACAAATAAGTTCACACATTTACTACATGCAGTGTTATTGTTGATATTTAAAGGTTTCAAAGGTGGTAAGTTTCTTTTGCGTTTCAGTATATATATATATATATATATATATATATATATATATATATTATATATATATTATATATATATATATAGTATATATATATATATATATATAGTATATATATATATATATATATATATATATATATATATATATATATATATATATATATATATATATATATATATATATAATAATATATATATATATATATATATATTGTTACGGACACGGCTTCAGATGTTTATGATGGGCCGAGCGGAATGGCCGCCGTGTTCGCACAGTTTACCCCGATTACCCCCAACTCACCCGGTTCCACTCGAACGTTGGCCAAATCGCGCTACGCTAAATCAATGATGGAAAGGACACAACGACTGGGAAAGAGGAAACGACGCAAGGGGTACAGTTCTCAAGACCTCCGGAGGAGGATATAATTGGTGGTGGAGAAAAGGGGTAGATTACAAGGTATGAGGTAAAGCACAGAAGAGATAGGCACTTAGACACAATCTTATCTAGCCCAGACAGACCACAGACAAATGGAACAAGACTGACTTACACAGGGATTGATGGCAGGGAAGGACAGGCAGTCGATAGCACAAGGTGCACCTTGGCTCAGGGACAGGATAAAGCGCGGTCCAAAAGATGCAGGGAGGTGTCACAGCGCTCGGTTGGTGGCGTCCTTCTCTCTCTCAGCTCAGCGCGCATCTGACGTCACCTCCCCCTTCCTGCGCATGCTCAGCGGGGAGTGACACGCCCTCGGCTCGTTGGCTCCACCCCAGATGGGATCGGTCCGCCGCTTCTATTGGGTGCGGGGGGTTACCGGGCTCCGCCCTTGACGAGGAGCTGACAGCGAGCCCCTACGTGGTAACCCCGTCGAGCACATGCTCGATGGCGGCTCGTTGGAAAGGCTTGGTGCCCTTTCAACACCCCCTACCAACCAAGCCGGAGTGAGGACGCACACTCCCTGCGCCGCCGCCGCTGTTGTTGTTGTTGTTGTTGTTGTACCATGAGTAAGAGCTGCGGGGAGGTATTGGGAGGTCCTAAACTTCCCAACGGTGCCATACAATCACATTCTGGTGCAACGAAGAGTCAGAATTAATGGAAACGAGTCCTTAACTGACATAGACTAAGAATAACTAGCAAGATGTCCTATAGTTGTCTACGTGAGATGCGGTGGACCTGGATGCGACATTTAATGGGGGAAATAGGGGGAGGTCGGGTCTACAGAGTGTTGTTTACAGGAAATGGGACTAGGGAATGGGGGATTGGGGATAGTTGGGAAGTATGGAGGAAATAGGGGAATATTTACAAGCGGATATGGATGGATGCCAATCTCATATCCGCAACATTGCACCCTTCTCTACCCTCGGGGCGTCCCGACCCGATAAATTTTTACTTACTTTAGTGTGGCACTCAGATGTAGTTCCCTCTACTATTAACTCAACCCTGAGTGCGACAGTTTTACAGATGTTCACAAATGAGTAAATATGTCCCCCTGCGACGTTGCACCCTTCTCCTCACAGAAACACACCCACAGGATAACCGAATCGCGGAAAGCATCCTCAAACTAAACATACAGCCGGTAGGGAGCATTATTTACACAAGACTGATATTTACACTACGATCCAGGACCTGTTCTTTGAGGAACACATGCAGATGTTATGCATAGAGAGAGCACGCATGCCAGCATCGATACACCAACCCACGAGTGCCCTGTGGCCCTACGGCCTTTAATAATGTGCAGAGCACCCCGTCCAAGCACCAAAAGCACCACCCCATACACACAGTCAGCACCATCCGGTGCACCAATAAAGTGTTCATAGTCACCGGTGGTGTCGCAGCCGGCCGATGTTCTGCCGCTGGTCTTGCCTTCTTGGAGTGCACTTGGCCTTCTGGCTTCTTTAGAAATAAAGAAAGGCGCCAACCGCGTCCATTTCTAAATTGTGGCCGTCAGGGGGGCCAACTAAAAGTGGTTCACCTGTATGGCATAGGTGCCACGTTGACCCAGAGGTCCATCAACGGGTGGTGCTTGCCCGCAAAAGGACTGCGGTCCATTGTGGGCGGCCACAAAAATTGCGGTCCATATGGTGTATCGATCCAGGCAGCAAGCAGCGAAAGTACAGGCCCACAACTGCGGAGCCAGCACCTCTCTCTCCTCTCTCTCTGCCCCAAAGCCAGATCCTCGGAGGTGGGAGACAAAAGAAAACAAGTGAGTAAGGTGGTAAGGGCGCAAAAGTGCACGCAATGTAAGGTAATGCACACTGGGGGCACATGGGAACCAGGTGAGACAGGTACGTTCCTACCATATGCCCCCCCCCCCCCCCACCAGGTAACCTACATTGCCCCTCCCTTACCCCTTACTGTATCCACAAAACACAACACTACCCATAAACATCTACTTTACACATCAACAAACATCCCTACTGTCTTCCCCGTTCCTCCCATAAACCAAATTCGTCTTCTCTCCCTCCTAACCAATCAAATTTGCCATTTCCAACTCTCATCAAAATTTGCCATCTCCAACTCAACATCAAAATTTGCCATCACCAATTCGTCATCAGTCCCTCCTAAGGAGGGAGCGATGGAATCACCCCAATGTCTCATCCACGTCGTGATGCGTCTCACAAATCCAAACAGCAATTCTCATTTCCTGCAACACAAACAAAGGAACACAGGTGTGGAGTCATCATCACCACCTCACGTAAGTGGCTGCGTATGGTGCGACAGGTTCATCAATCCTAACTATTTCCTAAATGACTTTAACAACTTTACATTACCCGGGGTCTTTCCCTGCCAATCCATTGGCCAACTTACACTATGGGTTCTAAAAACCAATTCCCATTGACCAAACTGTGGTGCTTCTCAAGTTGGGGTCTCACTCCCCCGATTCATCCCCCGGTGCCCTCGCACAATTTCTGGGCTGTGACGTGTAGCTCTCCCAGCAGGTCTACCCACCTGCACACCTCCACCACTGTAGTTGCCACCTGAGCTTACCTGCTCCTTACCTAACCTATCTAATTTGGGAAGGCCCCTCCTGGCTCTGTCACCCCACTCGGTGCCCTCTGGCACTGGGCTACCCGGGTCCGTCCTCCGGATCCTCGGGCCCCATCCACAACTACCGGCTCCCAGAGCCCACCTGCGGCCTCACCTGGCCGACATCCTCACAGTGGTGGAGTGCCCAAACCAACTACACACACTAACAGGCTACACGCCCAGCCATTTCCACAACACTAATGCACCCATCCAAATACCATTCTTCCACCCGCACCACAGATGCCAATATCCAACTACAATTTACCTATACCCTCTACCTAACACTTACACTACCCGCCCCGGGTACTCGTGAAAGGGGTCCACTCTTCCCCCATCCACACCTTCGCACCATGCACACCACTCCGTACCACTTACTCCATATATTCCACACACCTGCACTTGCACACCTGTGCTCTCATACTTGGTGCCGCCTGCACCCTTCTCTCCCCGAAGCGCATTTGCGCTGATCCACAACACTCACTACTCATACACTGCTCCACACACCTGTCCAGATCTAACTACTCCCCTCTGAAACTTGCGCTTCCCAGTCGTCCCTTTAAACTATTGCGCTCCCTTGTCATTATCAAACACTAAGCTACTACGTCCCCACTACAGGTATCAGTCACTATCTAAACCTTAACGTTACCTAATGTCATCTTCGCTAGATCCCTACACACAATATCCTAACCCACCCGGGCTAGTTTCCACTGCCATACACCCCATAATCTATAGCGCATTTGCCCCCACCCCTTCATGGGAAGGGTGGCAGGGATGCCACCCTTACCCACCGGGCCCATCGCTCATCAATCCCCCAGTCCTCTGGCACTAATAAGCCCCCCTTATTCAGAGGTACTGGGTCCTGCCTCAGCATCTAAAGCCGAGGCAATCCACGGGGGCGCCTGCTCGCCGGTGTAAGGCCTTATCCGGCCGGCGTGGATGATCCGAGGGAGGGCTCGTGGCCCCCATTTTGATTTTTACTACCACGTCACAGACTTGCGACAGGACGACCCCCGGGCCTTGCCAGGGAGAGGTGAGTTTCGGGCACCTACCCTTCCTCCTCCGGGGATTGAAGAACCAAATCTTCATCCCCGGAGTGTACTGACTCCCCTGGCTCCGGTGGTCGTACCTGCGCTTCATCTTTTCCCCCGCCAGATGGAGTTGGCGGCGGGCGAAGGCATGGACTAGCTCCATGCCTTCCTCTAGGTGACGTGCGTACCCCTCCCTCGGCGGGTTAACCACTGTGTCTGGCACGGGACCGCATAGCAAGTCGGCGGGAGCCCGTAACTCCCGCCCATACATAAGCAACGCTGGACTGCATGCGGTGGCCCCGTGCTGGCTGGTTCGGTAGGCCATGAGCAAATAAGGGAGATGTTCATCCCAGTCATCCTGACGGGTGGCGGTGAACAGTGCCAGTTGTTGGATTAGAGTTCGGTTGAATCTCTCCACCATCCCGTCAGATTGAGGTCTTAAAGGCGTTGTTCTTGTTTTCCGAATTGACAGGAGACTGCACACATCTTTTAGCAATTTGCTCTCAAAATTTCGTCCCTGGTCGGTGTGCAACTCCTGTGGAATCCCATGCCGGCACACAAATCCTTCCACGAAGGCCTGCGCTACCACCCCTGCTTCTTGGTTGGGGAGGGCGTAGGCCTCCGGCCACTTGGTGAAGTAGTCCATCACAACGAGGATGTACTTATTACCTAGGCGGGTGCGGGGTAGTGGGCCTAGGATATCCATGGCCACCCGCTCTAGGGGGGCCCCCACCTGGTGTAATTGAAGGGGGGCCCTCATCCTCCGTGCTGGTCCCTTTTTGGCAGTACAGGCGTCGCATCTCCGACACCAGTCCTGTATGTCGCGCCCCATATTCACCCAATAAAACCTCCGGCGTACCTGCGATGTCGTCTTTGTCCTGCCCAAATGGCCGCCGGGGTGGGTACCATGCACCTGTTGCAATATATCGGTCTTAAATTTATTTGGGACTACCACCAGCCAGGAAGTTTTATCAGAGGGAACCTCCACCCACTTGCGATACAAGATGTTATCCTTCAATTCCAGGGTTTTCCACTGAGCCCAATATGCCTTGGTCTGTGCCCCGAGGGGGGTGACCTCTTCCCCATTAGGTCTTTGCCCCAATCTCACCCATTCGTGCACCGGCCCCAGTACGGGGTCCTCCCGCTGGGCCGCGCTCCAAGCCAAAGTTCCGAATTCCTCATCTGCGGTTAGTGGCAAAATTGGCCCTCTCACCCGGGTTGCCCGGACGACGAGAATCGGGGCAGAATCGCCCAATTGCTCCCTCTCCTCGTGTCTCGCACAAAATTTACAGTTTTCCCCCAGACAAGGACGCCGAGAGAGTGCGTCCGCATTACCATGGGCCTTCCCGGCCCTATGGGCCACATCAAAATCGTACTGCTGCAACTTTTCCAACCACCTTGCAATTTGGCCCTCCGGTTCCTTGAACCGAAGGAGCCATTGCAAGGAGGAATGGTCAGTTCTAACCAAAAATTTCCGCCCGTACAGGTACGGGTGGAAATGGTTCATGGCAGCCAGCATAGCCAATAACTCTTTGCGAGTGACACAATAATTTCGCTCGGGCCTACTTAAGGCCCGACTATAGTAACCAATCACTCTCTCCACGCCCTCCTGTGTCTGAGACAAAACTGCGCCCAATCCTTCCTGGCTCGCATCCGTGTCCAGGGTAAATGCCCCGTTGCTAGTGGGGTAAGCTAGAAGGGGTGCGGATGTTAGACACCCCTTCAATTTTTGGAAGGCCTCGTGGCACTCCCGTGTCCAATTAAATCGCGTCCCCTTCTCCGTAAGCCGGTGGAGGGGACGGGCCAACTCCGCAAATTTCGCCACAAAGCGCCGGTAGTAGGAGCAGAGTCCCAAAAATCCCCGCACCTCCTTGATGGTACGTGGTGCGGGCCACTCCTCTACCGCTTTAATTTTGTCTGGGTCCGTTTTTACCCCCTCGCAACCGATGACGTGGCCTAAATAGGCCACCTCCTTGGCAAACAAAGTGCACTTACTCGGGTTCAGCTTCAACCCTGCCTGTCTGAGGCACCCGAACACCTGGTCCAAATTAGCTACTGCCTGGGGGAACGTTTTGGCATGTACTAGGACGTCATCCAGGTACACCAGGCATGATTGCCATGGCATGCCGCCTAGTACATGTTCCATCAATCTTTCAAAGGTGGCGGGGGCGTTACACAAACCAAACGGCATCACAGTAAACTGATACAGTCCCTTACCTGTGGAGAATGCCGTTTTCTCCTTCCCTGCCCTATCCATCTCCACCTGCCAATACCCACTCTTGAGGTCCAAAGTTGAGAACCAATTTGAGCCCGCAACGGCATCGAGGGTGTCATCAATCCTTGGCAGGGGATATGAGTCCTTGAGTGTCACGTTGTTTAGCTGGCGATAGTCCACGCAGAACCGCGTGGTCCCATCCTTCTTTTTGACCAGCACAACAGGTGACATCCAAGGACTTCCCGAGGGCTCGATCACGCCTGCGTCGAGCATTTTTTCAACCTACTCGTCAGCTTCCGCCCTCTTGCTCCAAGGGAGCCGTCGGGCGGCCTGACGAATAGGCCGGGCCTCACCGGTGTGGATCTGATGTTTCACCAGGCCCGTACGTCCAATATCCTCGGTGGACAGGGAGAAGAGGTCCAAATGGGACCCAACCAGTTTGTGTAAGGCCTCCCTCTGGGTACCTCCCAACTCTACGCTACTACGATTTACCATCTCGCAAATGGGATCGGGCCAATTCCTACTTCTTATTGAAGGCTCCCCCCGGGGCCGGCTCGGCTGGACGTTCTCGCCCCTCACTGTCGCGACTTCCTCAACTGGGGTGCAGCCAGCTACCCTCGTGCCCCTTACTATAGTGCGTGGTTCTGTACTTATATTTATTACTCGGACGGCCACTACCGGTCCGTCCGTTTTTACAAGGGTGCGGCCCACGATTAAACCCGGTATGGACTGCGCTGCCACCGGTTCGACCAGGCCGCAGGACTCCTGCCATGTTGGGCGAGCTGCCCACCGGGCCGGCACTATCGCCTCGGCCCTTGGGGGAATGGTCACGGCCTCGGAAGCCTCCAGCTCCGCTCTCTCGGCCGTGCTCACTCCCCCTAACGGCAGCTCTTCTACTCCCACCTGCAGGATCCCCCGGCACAAGTCAATTTTACAACCGCTGGCAGTCAACAAATCCAACCCTATTAAACATGGGTCGCACACCTCCGCCACCCAAACATCTATCTCCCTCCTTACCGACCCTAACTTGAGGGTCACAGAACCACGCCCTATGATCGGGGCCGTTACCCCGGTAGCAAGTTGCAAACTATAATTTTGCAGGCGCTGGATCTTATCCCAGCCACCTGCGCTCGAATCAAGGACCACAGGGCTGATGATCGTGGCGCTAGCTCCTGTGTCCACTACGGCGTCTACCCCCACGCCGGCAATTTTGCATCTGATTGTCAGGCTACCGGTTCCAATCTGGCCACAATAAATGACCTGTCGCGTCAATGAGGGCTCTCCTCCATCCTCTTCTGCCGAACACCGCCCTACGTGCCCGACACCTTCTAGTTTCCCGGGGTCTGGCGGGGGGGTGTCTGGGGTCGGCTAACCCGCTCCCCCCTGGGCGGAGTTGAGGACCTCAACCGCCGGGGATCATCCCGGCGCGTGGCTCGACAGTGCCGCGCCAGGTGACCCAGACGGTTGCAAGTATAGCACCTCACCTGATAAGGTGCTTGTCTCCGGAATTCCAAATTTCCCCCCCTGAAGGTCCGAATTGGATTACCCGCTCGTGGTCCACCGCGGGCCACCTCCGGGGCCGCCTGCCATGGTCCAGGTCCCGCCAGGCGCTGGTCCACCAGTCTCCAGACCATGCCCGCCAGGTCAGGACTCATGTCGGGGGCGGGCCCCCTAAGGGGTCCGCCCTCCATCGGGGGTCCCACCTGGCGGACCGCCAATGCGTGACGCTCGCTCCCCCGGGCCAGGGGCCTCGCTGCTTCCCAACGGGCCGCAGCGTCAGCCGCCTGGCTCAGAGTCTGCGGGCGCCACATGGCGAGCTGTTGCCGGAGCTCAATATCCGGGAGGGCCTGGATAAAATGGTCCAGCGCCAGGCTTTCCCGGGAATCCGCTGCCATGCTAGCATGTGCGATCCCCACTGCGCGGCGAATGTCGTGGGCAAGTTCCCCGATGGCTTCCTGGGGCTTGCGTTTTCGCAGCGCGAGCTGAGCTTTAACAAGCTCGCTCTGCTGTTCAACGCCGAATCGATTAATTAGGGCGTCGCGGAGGGCTGGCAGGGTGAGAGCACCCGGTGGTAATGCCGTCAGCACCTCCGCCGCCGCGCCGCGCAATGCGGCCACCAGGTGTACTCCACCTTCGTCCTCACCCCAACCGTTGCCCTTACACACACAGTCAAACTGCGCCAGGTACGCGCGTAGATCACTCTTGCCGTCATACGGCGCGAGTGGGACCTTGTGGGACCACCTCGTATGCGAGTCGTTGCCCGCCTGCCGGACCCCGTGCGTCGCCCCTTGCGGGGTCAGCGCGGGGCCGAACCGGCCGGGCCCCCACAGTACATTACCCCCAAGGGGCTCTCGTGCCTCCCCTGTCCCTCTAAAAACTACCCCTGTTGGTGTTGATGCCTGGGTCACACTTCCGCAACCCGCTACCCATTCCATACCACCACAACCTTGCTCACTCACACCTCGCACCTCTCCCATCACCGGACCCCCTCGCTCGCACCCTCGTTCCATACCCTCCGGACCAGCCATACACCTCACTCTTGGCCTCTCACGAACATCCGGGTCTATCTCGACCCCCAAGCTTATTAAATCACCTGGCGCATCATACGCACGACCATATTGGTCACCACTTACACCGGTCCTCTTTCTCTTCGCTTCTCCTCCATCACCTGCGAATCCCTCATCCGGTTAATGAGCACATCATCACGATCCGAACACAGACTTTGGACCAATTCTTTTACTTCCTCCTTTATCTCTTTCTTATCCTCTCTCCGCCGCTTCTTAATTTCGCTCACCCCTTCTTCCACTTCTTCTAATTTCTGCTTCACCTCCTTCATCTCCTCGTGCGCCCCCTTAAGTTCTTCCTCTAACTCCACCTTATTTTTTTCTATGTGCTCCCGCACCTCCCGCTCTTTAACCTCCATCACCTCTACCACCTTGTTCATTTTCCTCGTCAGGTCCTCATGTACCGTCTGACACTCTTTTTTAATTACCCCTACGTCCTTTTTCATCTCCTTCTGTGTCGATTTTAATCCCTCTATTACCGCTGTGTTCTTCTTTACCTGGTCCCCCAACTCCTTTTGTCCCACTGTCAGTTGTTCTACTCCCAGCGTCAACTCCTCTATACCACCTTGCAATTTTACAGTCCCCTTTCTCACCTCCTTCTCCATGCGCTCCTTACAGTGCCTCACCTCCTCGCGCACTCCTCCGACCTCCTCACTCACACCTCTTCTGATCTCTTCTCCCATCACCTGCATCTCCTGCCCAGATGCCACCCTCATCTGCTCCATTTCCTCCCTGTGAGCATCCAATTTAGTTTCTACCCCCATTCTGACCCCCTCTATCTGCTGCCCCATTTTTTAAACTTCCCTTTCCGCTTGGTCCCTCATGTCCCTCAATTTGCCTTCCATACTGTTTTCTAACCCCTCTAACCCCTTTTTCATCCCTTCCATTTGATTCTCTTGAGCGGCCATTCTGTTTTCTACCCCCGTTAACCCCTCCTGTATTTCCCCTAATCTATTGTCTAATCCCTTACCGGTACCCCTCGCTTCGTCCCTCATTACCCCCATTTTGCCCCCCAATTCGTCCCTCATTGCCCCCATACTGTTTTTCAAACCTCCAATTTGGTCTCCCATTTGTCCCATAAGGGCCCCCATCATTCTGTTTTCCATTTCTTCATTATTCTTGTCCATAAGGGCCTTCATTTGTATAAAAAAAAGGTTCAAATCCACCGGTGGCGCTACTACGGTCGCGGGCGCGGTCGCCGTGGCCTTGTGCGAGGCGCCATTTTGTGCGCCCGTAACCTCGTGCGCGAGGACGCCTTTTTGCGAACCTGCCGCCCTCACTGCTTCGCTTTCCTCTTGTCCCTCAATTTGGTCCTGGATCGACCCTGCCTCACTCTCCTCTACTGGAACCCAGCCGTCTTGATCTGCCATAGCGCGACTTTCAAAATTCGGGTTTTTATTTTAAAACAAAACAAATTTCCCACTGCTTGTAATTTTGAGCGCGTTAAGCGCGCTTCGGGTCCAATCCCACTTCCCGACACCAATTGTTACGGACACGGCTTCAGATGTTTATGATGGGCCGAGCGGAATGGCCGCCGTGTTCGCACAGTTTACCCGATTACCCCCAACTCACCCGGTTCCACTCGAACGTTGGCCAAATCGCGCTACGCTAAATCAATGATGGAAAGGACACAACGACTGGGAAAGAGGAAACGACGCAAGGGGTACAGTTCTCAAGACCTCCGGAGGAGGATATAATTGGTGGTGGAGAAAAGGGGTAGATTACAAGGTATGAGGTAAAGCACAGAAGAGATAGGCACTTAGACACAATCTTATCTAGCCCAGACAGACCACAGACAAACGGAACAAGACTGACTTACACAGGGATTGATGGCAGGGAAGGACAGGCAGTCGATAGCACAAGGTGCACCTTGGCTCAGGGACAGGATAAAGCGTGGTCCAAAAGATGCAGGGAGGTGTCACAGCGCTCGGTTGGTGGCGTCCTTCTCTCTCTCAGCTCAGCGCGCATCTGACGTCACCTCCCCCTTCCTGCGCATGCTCAGCGGGGAG
The DNA here is from genome assembly GCF_964187855.1 of Myxine glutinosa. Taxonomy (NCBI): domain Eukaryota; kingdom Metazoa; phylum Chordata; class Myxini; order Myxiniformes; family Myxinidae; genus Myxine; species Myxine glutinosa. The sequence goes on along the minus strand of NC_136262.1, from coordinate 126,913,099 downwards.
TGACACGCCCTCGGCTCGTTGGCTCCGCCCCAGATGGGATCGGTCCGCCGCTTCTATTGGGTGCGGGGGGTTACCGGGCTCCGCCCTTGACGAGGAGCTGACAGCGAGCCCCTACGTGGTAACCCCGTCGAGCACATGCTCGATGGCGGCTCGTTGGAAAGGCTTGGTGCCCTTTCAACACCCCCTACCAACCAAGCCGGAGTGAGGACGCACACTCCCCGCGCCGCCGCCGCTGTTGTTGTTGTTGTTGTTGTACCATGAGGAAGAGCTGCGGGGAGGTATTGGGAGGTCCTAAACTTCCTAACGGTGCCATACAATCACATTCTGGTGCAACGAAGAGTCAGAATTAATGGAAACGAGTCCTTAACTGACATAGACTAAGAATAACTAGCAAGATGTCCTATAGTTGTCTACGTGAGATGCGGTGGACCTGGATGCGACATTTAATGGGGGAAATAGGGGGAGGTCGGGTCTACAGAGTGTTGTTTACAGGAAATGGGACTAGGGAATGGGGGATTGGGGATAGTTGGGAAGTATGGAGGAAATAGGGGAATATTTACAAGCGGATATGGATGGATGCCAATCTCATATCCGCAACAATATATATATATATATATATATATATATATATATATATATATTTAATGGTATCTGTAATCTGGTTCTCCAACCTAATGAGCGGACAACATGACGTCATCGCCATGCACGTCCGCCTTGCCTGCAAAGTTCCAGAGGAACCATCTAGCAGTGCGTCATTACGGATTATAAATACAGATACTGTCACAAGTGCATGCAAAACTCACAGTTACCGACCTGGTTTCGCCCTTGTTGGGGCTTCATCAGGGCAACGCAGTGAGGCTTTCCATACACTTGTAACTCTGTGACCCTTTCGGTTTTTATATCAGTCACTATGCGACCTTCATATCATCAGTGGAGAACCGCCAGCAAGGTGTCCCATACAGCTGCTGCTGCACCTTGCTGGGAGCGATACGCACCGCCTGCCACGTGGTGACGTTATCTCTGGTATCCACTCATCATATGGAGTGGATCCATCATATGGATCCGTAATGACGCACTGCTAGATGGTTCCTCTGGAACTTTGCAGGCAAGGCGGACGTGCATGGCGATGACGTCATGTTGTCCGCTCATTAGGTTGGAGAACCAGATTACAGATACCATTATTAGTAACTCCCAACCGCAACCAGGTCGACTCCATATGATGAGTGGATACCAGAGATAACGTCACCGCGTGGCAGGCGGTGCGTATCGCTCCCAGCAAGGTGCAGCAGCAGCTGTATGGGACACCTTGCTGGCGGTTCTCCACTGATGATATGAAGGTCGCATAGTGACTGATATATATATATATATATATATATATATATATATATATATATATATATATATATGTATATGTATGTATATATATATATATATGTATATGTATGTATATATATATATATATATGTATATGTATGTATATATATATATATGTATATATATATATATATATATATATATGTATATATATATATATATATATATATATATATATATATATATATATATATATATATATATATATATATATATATATATATATACACCACCTCAATTCTCTTCCAGGCTAAGTCATTCCTCTTCCATTGTGCGCTAATATTTGGATGGGAGCCCTTCATATGAAGTGTTATGGAATATGGCTCTTCCTGTAGATTGGTGCTGCAGCTTCCTATATTCAATCTTGCCCTCCTTGTGATAGTGGAGTCAAAGGTCTGCACTCTCAGTGGAATATCGCATCAGGAAGTCAAGTCTTCGGATTTGCTTCATGCTCACCAGAGGTAGGTTGGTAGCCCTGTCATTTTTTTACCGGTTATATTTTGGAGTTACTCCTCCTGCCATCTCATCTGTGCCCAACCCGTGACCTTTCAACTCACATATATGAAATGAGACACCCTTACCTGGTTACCCACCTCAAGTCTAAATGTAACACTCATCTACCTTTGCAATCATTCCCCTCCTCTCTCACATATGGAGCTGGCTTCTGAAGTCTGTTGTCTCATGCTCTTTCCTTCAGGAATTCAAATCCTCTGCCCACCACAACTTAGTGGCTTTTATTATCCTATTTCTCCTATTTTTATTATCCTCTTTCTCCTATTTTATTATTAAAATCTCCGATTTTTACCTCTTAGCTTTCATACATTGATATACACTGTGCCCCTTTCATCTGCAGCTCCTCTCCTCATGCTCTAGTGAGCATCTGCACATACCTTTCCTGTTTCCAATTTACCCTACTATCTGTCAGTTGACCCTTTATGCAGTGTTGTTCTTGCTCTTCCATGAGTCCTGATACCAATATTTCACAAAAAAAATAAATCAGAATGGGATGTAAAAGTGCCATTCTTACTTCCCTTCGTCAATTATCTTAAGGAATTCTATATTTATTTATTTATACATGCATGGATTTATTACTTTGTTTATTATTTCTACCAAAATGTGCTTCTTATTACCTCCGCCACCGTTTTCACACCTGTGTGTCTGTCTGTCTGTCTGTCTGTCGCTCAGCAGGATATCACAAAAAAAATGATAGACGGATTCGGATGAAACTTGGTGGACAGGTTGGGTATGCGACAAGCGTGAATTGATTCGATTTTTAGTGAAGATCCGCATCTGTATACAGGATTTTTTAAAGAATTCTTCACCATTGAGTGATCGGCCCAAAAACGATACATAGCATGATATTTTAAAAAGTTGTGGACGGATTATGCCAAACCTTGGTGGACGAGTTGGTTAGGCGACAAGAACAAGCCGATTCGATTTTGGTTCAGATCCGAATCCAGATCTGGCATATCAGTGGTATACAAGATGTAAACTGTTCAGCCTGGCGGAGGTATACAATCCACCAAGTGTGGTTCTACTTTCTTTCTGTTTCTCATACGTATATTTTCCTCTCTTACGCCTTTCACCCATTTTGTTTATTTCTCCCTGGCCTGGCATTTCCACCGTTCGCTCCCTAACAGCCTCCTTCCCCCCCATCTCCTTTCTCCATATGCTCCACTTAATGCAAATGGTCCCCAAAAGAGCACTCGCCTCCACCTAAAAGAGATAAATCTGCAAGGGTTTTAATTGTTCTTCATCGTCTCTGATCCGCTTGTTTGCCTTTTATTTTCTCGAAATCCCTCTGTTTTTCTTGGAAGAAATTCAAAGAATAAGATTAGATAATTAAAATCATTATTACCTATCTGGTAATAATCCCTGGTGTTGGGCTAGCGGCTAGGGTGCCGGCTTAGGATCCCAGGATCCTGGGTTAGAATCCCGGTCGATCGCTGAATTAACGCCAGGGGGGTTGACTCAGCCTGTCATCCTTCCGAGGTCGGCTAATTGAGTACCAGTTCACTGGTAATTCCCTGTTTGTCGCTAAAGGCGGCAAAAAGGGTTGGCGTCAGGAAGGGCATCCGGCCGTAAAACATTGCTTCAAAAAGGGGACCAAAAAACAACAACAACCACGGTTCCCGAAAAAGGCCAACCCCCGCTTGCGGGGAAAAATGGCCTCTAAAAGTGGTTTAAAAAAAAATATTTTATTACCTATGTTTTTCCTCATTTTCAAATCGAAGGAGATCGTCTGTGGTTTAAACATCTTTAAGGTTTGAGCTTAATCGACGGAATACTTAAAAAATGATCTGGGAAATTTCCTTGGAAGTTATTTTGAAAACTCCTTTGCCTTTCCAGAGAGATTGGATCACGTTTGGGCAGAAATGTTTTGCATTGATAATTATTATATCTGTACTTATGACCCCAATAATAGTCAGGAAAGCTGTACATGTGTACTGCTAATTGCATCTGGTGTTAAAAAGGAAGAGCAACGTGGAGTAGGGGCTGCAGTGAGAACTGAAGGAGACGGCTAAGGCAGACAGTCAGCTGAATTTGACTAAACTCGTCTGCCATTAACTTTATTTGCATTAAAAATATCTTTCCTAAAACGCTGAAGATATAATCTAAAGGTACATCACCATGAACATCATGATTATTAAAAGGGACCGGAGTCCACACCCCACCACCATATCATGTTCATATCATTCAGTCTCTCACAACAAATGATCTTCATCAAAATCATCGAATCGATTCGTCCTTGTCCCACACCCAACCTCTCCACCAAGTTTCGTCTGAATCCGTCCACAACGTTTTGAGATATCCTGTTTACAGACAGACAGAAAAATAGACAGAAGGGGGTGAAAACATAACCTCCATCCACCTTCAGTGGCAGAGGTAATAACAAAGACAATGATAACTTTGTAACAAAGCATATATTAATTAATACAAATAATATTAACAACAATAATAATATTATTATCATTTGGCAATAATAATAACGAATGTATAATTCCCATGTCCCCCTCGCTCCCCCCCGGCCCAAGCACATCTGGGCTTGGTGAAAGGTAAGCTCATGCTCAAGCAGTACCGCAGGCAGGTATGCTACAAGGCCATGAAGACCAATGAAAATGTGGTCCAAGGGACCAATGGACCCACTAGTATTATAAAAGGAGCTGTGTTTTTGAAAACTGGAAGTTTTTTGTGTGGGCACACGTGGCGACACTGCAAGCACCAACTTGCGACCCCTCTCTCTTTCTCACCCCACCCTCTCCACGGCCCCCTCCTTCTCTCCTTCCAGCCTCTCTACCCCACCTCTCTCTCCCACTACTCTCCTCACACCTTTTCTCTCTGCCCCCCTTTCTCTCTGCCCCCCTCTCTTAATATTCCCATCAGCGAAGTGACGGGTGGTATTTGCTGGTGTGCGTAAAACAAGAGAAAGAGGAAGTTGGAATAGAAATCCCTTTACTGGAGGGTTGACAGGTTCAGCCTCATTTTTCTCAAGGTTAACATCACACTCCTAACTCAGACACCATCTTCACATGATGTAAAAACAAAAATGAGAATACAAAAGTTTTTAACACCTTTTAACACCCATATTCTCTGACGTCCACCATCCATACATTTATCTTATCTAAACCTCCCTTTCCCTTTCCCCCTCATTTCACATCTCCCTTCCTTCACTTTCACATCCCCTGTATTTTTCCTTTCTTCTACTATTTTTCAATCAACCCCTGCACTTTAGCAGAAGGAATATGCACGAGTCTCATTGACATGTATTTATTGTATGGCTCTCTTCAGTGTTGCTCCACATAAATGGCCAAACATCTTATTAACCCGTCCCCGCGCAGCACAAGACGGGGATTTGCAATTACTTTTATGTGTCTGTGCGTCTGTCCAGCCCATAACGTTTTTATCATTTGAGCTTTTTGCATCAAATTTTCAACAAAGGTTTATTATGAGAAAATGGGGGAATTTTTTTTTTGTTAAAAGGTCAAAGGTCAGCATCACATAAAATCACCAATTTTCATCCAATTGACCTGAAATTTAAATTTCCACCATTTGAGCTTTGGCATCAAATTTTCAACAAAGCTTTATTATGCGAACTAGCATGACTCGGCACGCTCCGCATGCTCCACCACACATCATTTCAGAGTGGTAGGCATCTTTGACCATGTCTGCTTTCTCAAGGAGTGAGGGATGGTAGGAATGGTGGTTGGGGGTTAGTGTTGGTGATAGTGGATTGGGCGTCGTGGGGGGAAGTGGGGGAATGGGGTGGATGGTGATGGGTCTCGTTGGGGAGAGCGGCCAAAATTGGGTCTTCAGGGACTTTTGGATCTTCAGGCTATTTTGGGTCCTCAGGGTCTTTTGGGCCTATGGGGTATTTTGGGTATTTGGGGTCTTTTGATTCCTCTGGGTCTTTAGGGTCTTTGGGGTATTTTGGTTCTTCGGAGTCTTTAAGGGTCTTTTGGATCTTTGGGGTGTTTTGGGTCTTCAGGGTATTTTGGGTATTCAGGGTATTTAGGGGTCTTCTGGGTCTCTTTGGTATTTGTGGTATTTTGGGTCTTCCAGGTATTTAAGGGTCTTCAGGGTATTTTTTGGTATGTTGGGCCTATGGTGTCTTTTGGGTCTTTCAGGGTCTTTGGGGTCTTCAGGGCGTTTTGGATCTTCAGGGTCTTTTTGGAAATACACTTGGAAATACAAAAATAATATTTTGGAAATACAAAATAAATACGCTTTTGGGTCTTTGGGGTCATTCAGGTCTTTTGTGTGTTTTGGGTCTTCAGGGTATTTTAGGTCTTCAGGATATTTTGAGTCCTTTAGGTCTTTAAGGGTATTTTGGGTATTCAGGGTCTTTTATGGGTCTTTTGGGTGTTTGTGGTATTTTGGGTCTTTGCAGTCTAGCAGTCTAAAATCTCGAGTCTAAAACCACTCAGTCTAAAACTAAACTCAGTCTAAAGTAGTCTAAAACCACTAGCAGTCTAAAAGGGTATTTTTGGTCTTCAGGGGTCTTGGTGGTCTTAAGGGTATTGGAGGACTTAAAGGGTCGTCAAAGGTCTGATGGGTCTAGCAGTCTAAAGGGTCAAAAGGTACACTACATGACCAAAAGTATGTGGACACCTGAACATCAAACATCTCATTCCAAAATCATGGGCATTAATATGGAGTTGCCCCCCCCCCCCCTCCCCTTTACTGCTATAACAGCCTCCACTCTTCAAGGAAGGCTTTCCACTAGATGTTGGAATATTGCTGCAGGGATTTGCTTCCATTCAGCCACAGGAGCATTAGTGAGGTCGGGCACTGATGTTGGGCGATTAGGCCTGGCTCGCAGTCGGCGTTCCAATTCATCCCAAAAGTGTTCGATGGGGTTGAGGTCAGGGCTCTGTGCAGACCAGTCAAGTTCTTCCACACCGATCTCAACAAACCATTTCTGTATGGACTTCGCTTTGTGTATGGTGGCATTGTCATGCTGAAAGGAAAGGGCCTTCCCAAAACTGTTGCCACAAAGTTAGAAGTTGTCACGAACAGTTGTGCCGACGTTGTTTCTAGAGGCAGTTTGGAACCAGTAGTGAGTGTTGCAACCAAGGACAGACGATTTTTCCGCACTATTTTTACGATCCGTTTTTGCACTTCAGCACTAGGCGGTCCCGTTCTGTGAGCTTGTGTGACCTTCCACTTCACGGCTGAGCTGTTGTTGCTCCTAGACGTTTCCACTTCACAATAACAGCACTTACAGTTGACCGGGGCAGCCTTAGCAGGGCAGAAATTTAACAAACTGACTTGTTGGAAAGGTGGCATCCTATGACGGTGCGAGGTTGAAAGTTACTGAGCTCTTCAGTATGGCCCATTCTACTGCCAATGTTTGTCTATAGAGATTGCATGGCTGTGTGCTTGATTATGTATACCTGTCAGCAATAGGTGTGGCTGAAACAGCCCAATCCACCAATTAGAAGGGATGTCTGCATACTTTTGGTCATGTAGTGTATTTCCAACAGTACGTAATTAAGAGTTCACGGACTGTGTTTTGGGCGTTAATTTTATTTGAAGAAGAAGAAGACGTTTTGGTCACAAATAAACATATAAACATCACCATATAAGTTTACTCTATTGTAATAAGATATGGAGAAGACAAGTAAAAAAATTGTTCAAAAGGTCAAATGTCAGCATCACATAAAATCGTCAATTTTCATCAACTTGACCTGAAATTGTAAAAGTTTGCATATTGGGTCATTGAAGCATTTGCCTTTGAGGTCAAAAGGTCAAGGTCACCTAAAATCATCAATTTTTTTTTGTATTTTCTTTGAGCTGTTTTTGTCATGTTTCGCATATGGAATAAGAAAAAGTCTGATTACAAAGCAGCCGCGGACGGGCTTTAAATTTTCCAATGCTTTCTAGTTGACTTTGCTTTACTTTATATAATTTTTCATTGATCTCATATGAACTTATTTTCCTTTAATAAACGTTAACACAACGCGCCATCCTCAATTGGTGAATGCTGCTATGCCTCTTCACAAATTATTCATGAAAATGGAAGGAAAGTCAAAACAGAGATTGTGAAAATGACAGTGAGAGGGTGAATAAAGTGACCAATCTTACAGAGATGCACCAGAGATGAGCATTAAAAGGGGGGAAAAAGAAGGGATGTAATGGAAAACATCATCATCATTCGAGTTCACATTTGAAGCCAGAGCTCCCATCCCCAAAGTAACAGTCTCACTCCCTCATGCTCTACATCTTTTTCCACAGAAGCACCAGATGGCTATCTTTCCCCTTAGGCCAACGAGGCTGGCACAGGCCCTGAAAAGCTTGTTTTTTTCCCTTTATATTATTGTTCCACTGAACGTCTCTGTGCTCGCGCCTAACAGAGGAAGAGGCTCAGTGCTTTCGCTTTTACTTTCCCATTCCATTTGTATATCCACACCAACTCCCAGGGCAAAGGAAAGGCCACAAGCCTGGAATATAGGATAGAGAATACAGATGATGCAAGTGGTGGGAAAGCGCAATGCATGCTGCAAATTACATATGCCATGCATATAAATATAATACAAAACATATTGTTGCGGATCTCAAAGTCGGCCTTTCCCCTTACCAAGGGGGGATTAATCCCCTTGTCTTTTACGAGCCGACGTGATCCGGGGCTATGACGTTCCTTCCGGTCAGCGTTGAGTAGGGTCGTAGGCCGAATTCTTAATACCTAATTACCAACGCCTCCCAGGAAGCAAGGAAATAACCCCGCTGGAATCACGGTTGTAGTGGAAACGCCGAGCGATAGCGAGCCGTGATCCGAGCTGTTAACAGGAACTAAACCCGATCTGAGCGGTTCCGAATCGTGCCACGCTTACCCAATGGAGGGAAAGGACTGATACGGTCGAATCAGGAAAAACAGGAAGAACAGATTGGTTTATTTACAATTTGTACAGGAAGGAGGAGAAGAACACACAGTCAAGCTTATACAGTCTCAACTTATCCCTGGACAAACGGGCCCGTCACACACAGACACACTCACACGGGGATGTAGGTGGTCGGGTTGATGGTCCCGGGATGATGGCGTCCAGGCAGCTCACTCCGGTCCCCGACTCGTACCGTGAAGCAGATTGTCAAAGCGGTAGAAGCTCCCCGCGGGTCGTTTATGCGGAGCGGACAATTACAGGGCGGAAGGCAAGGCTGGCTGGCGGTTACTGGCGACCACGGTCGCGTACGTATTAGATGCACTGGCGCTATATGCGCTCCCAATACCGCTCAATAGGCGCTCCCTAATGCAAGTTCAATAGCATACGTGCTCTTTCAAAGCGCGTATCCGCTGCAGTCCTTTTCCAATGCGCGTTCCTCATGAGGCCTCTTTGCACAGTCACGTCGCATCAGTCCTTTTTACCAAGCGCGATTCCTTCAGTCCTTTTTCATGCGCGAATCGTGCCAGTCCTTTCGCACGAGTCCTGTGGTCGCATAAGTCCTCCCCAAGGGCTTTGTACGCGCGTTTATATAGCGCCGCCCAGCGAACCCTCTGGAACTTGCCAGCCGCGCCCTTACCACGCCCCTCACGCCATTTCACCCGAACCCTGGTTGGTTGTTGGCTCTCACCGTCACCGCCTTCTGACGTGCTCCTTGACGTGGCCACACCCCGACCTCGCGCTCCGCCCCCTTTCCAGGCCTACCTCGTGGCATTTGGCTGGTTTCGAGCGCAAACCCTTGCCAGCAGCGAATGCTGCTGGCAAAGGAGGTGGATTAGCTGAATCAGGGCACGGGATGGATGCTGCCCAACGAGGTCGATTTGGAGGGTGGGCCGCAAAATGAACGGGACCTAAGCTTATTTCTTTTACACAACGCAGGTATCACTATTGGAAATGGCTTTATTCTCACATATACTATGACATAACTAATGTTCTAAGGTGGCCTACGTGTTGCATGTGGACTAACTATGGGGGCAAACCTTTAACCTTTATTGATCAATATTTACACTCTCAGAACCGCAACACTATATACATATTTTGGTATGTTATTTGTGCATAAAAGTCAGACTCCCTCTCCCGAGCATTACAAATATTCTTCAATGTAATCCCACGCAGAGGACAATCGATCATTTCATTACAATTGTGTTGACCGAATAATAATGATCTAAATTAATCTTCCTCAGTATATTGTAACGACAAGAGGAACTTTGGTCTTCGCAGGACAGAAAGGTGTAATGTAATCTTATACACCGCCCAAAAAGACTTTTTTCCCAGGGACTATTCTATTTGAGCTGTCTTCTTTATATAGTCGGAATGTTTCATTGTTTTGACGTAGTCACAATAAAAAGTTACAATTCTGTACTCTACACGTGGGGAGAAGGGCGGAGCATCGTTTACGTGTCGCCACTCGCGTTTGTAAATGCGATCTCCAAAATGAATAAAATAATGAGGGAACAGAACGAGACCACCAATTATTATTATTATTATTTTTTTGTATACAGAGTCGAGGCTCGTGAAAGAGCTAACATTTATCAAACAAACAAGTAAACAAAGTATATAAAAATGGGAGCGGTCGACAAGATGGGGAGAGAAGGGGAGGAAGCACACAAACACAACATTTGAGGGCAGGGACATCGGGAGATGTGTGGGAGGCAGAGGGCCTGGGAGGAGGCAGGATAGGTATAAAACGCAAGGACACCAAGGACTTCCAGGAAAGAAGACAAAAGTCACCTCAAAAAAGTGGATTTGGGGTGAAATTAGCGGGGGTAGAAAAGATCAAGGTTTTGGATTGGGGAAGATAAGAGATGGTGGTGAACAGCCGTTTTAAAGACCTGGAGGGAGGAGTGGGATTGAAGAGAGTGAGGGAGTTTGTTCCAGAGGCGGAAGAAAAGAGGAATGAAGGAGCGAAGGTGAGCAGAGAGTCTTGATTTTGGCATCGCAGGAGTGTGAGATTTGTCAGGATTGAAAGACATGTTCCACTTGTTTGCCCAGTCTGTGATTTTGTCCAGGTCTGCAGAGAGTGAGGAGGCTGCAGACTGCCGATCTGAGGGATGAAGGAATGGAGCGGCAGAGAGTGGAGTCATCAGCAAAGAGATAGAGAGGATTTTCAAGAGAGTCAGAGAGATCATTGATGAAGACCAGAAAAAGCACAGGGCCCAGAACACTGCCTTGGGGAACTCCAGCCTGAACAGGAAGAGGAGATTAGAGAAACCCATTCAGGGCCACACGTTGACTACGACGAGAGAGGAAGTCCGCCAGCCATGCGTGGAGATTTCCATGGATACCAAAGGAGGAGAGTTTGGTGAGCAGAGCGGGGTGCCAGACTGTATCGAAGGCACGTGATATGTCGAGGGAGACAGCTCTAATTTCCTGTTTGGCATTGAGGACCTCCATCCATTGTTGAGACAGCAGAAGCAGCATGTCCAGAGTAGAGTGACCTGGTCTGAAACCAAATTGATGATCAGAGATCAAGCCATTGGAGAAGAGGAAAGATTTCATATCCGAAGCAATGATGGATTCCATGACTTTGCTGATAATTGGGAGAAGGCTGATTGGTCTGTAGTTGCTAGGATCTGTTTTTGCACCTTTTTTGTGCAAAGCGGTGATGTTGGCTGATTTCCAAGCAGATGGCAGTTGACCTTGAGCAAAAGAGTTGAGGCCTTCAGCTTTTTCACGTGTGGAGTCAGCTGTGTAGCCATTTGAGGTAAGGGAGGGGATGGAGGGGGAACAAACACCAGAAACAACGAACGTTAACACAGACGGATGCTGAGCAACAAAGACATTGGAAGGTAATGTGTGCTCAACAAACATATACATGAGCAGCTGTAATGAATCCGGATGAAGTTTTGGATGATATTGTTGCAGAATCAGAGTCGAGGGTTGGCAGAAACTTTTCCACCTTGTCAGGAGGAAAGGACACGGAGTCCAGGAGCAGCTGGGTACGACTGGGTACGGTGAGTACAGAGAGGGATGGGTTTGGGACACAAGATTTAGAGGCAAACACAGAGTTGTTGCAAACACAGTTGCAAACACAGAGTTTTTTTTGTTTGTTTTTTTGTTGTTTTTTGTATAATGAATCGAGGCTCGTGAAAGAGCTAACATTTATTTCACAAACAAATTATCCAGACAAACAAAATATATAAAAAGAGGGAGCGGAAGACAAGATGGGGAGAGAAGGGGAAGCACACAAACACAACATTTGAGAGCAGGGAGATGTGTGGGAGGGAGAGGGCTTGGGGGAAGGAGGCGTGGGAAGGGGGGGGGGGGGGTGGGAGAAGTATAAAACACAAGGACACCAAGGACTTCCAGGACAGAAGTTGGTATTTCTAAAAAGTGGATTTGGGGTGAAATTAGCGGGGGTAGAAAATATCAAGGTTTTGAATGGGGGAAGATAAGAGATGGTGGTGAACAGCTGTTTTAAAGACCTGGAGGGTGGAGTGGGATTGAAGAGAGTGAGGGAGTTTGTTCCAGAGGCGGGAGAAAAGAGGAATGAAGGAGTGAAGGTGAGCAGAGAGTCTTGATTTTGGCAGTTTAACCATAAGAGGGTTGCAGGCAGATCTTGTGCGACCTGTAGGAATATTTGGGGGACAGAGCCCAGAGAGAGCTGGGGGGGGCAAGGCCAGAGAGGAGTCGGTAGAAGACGAAAAGACCACCAACCTGCCTGTGGTGAGTGAGTGAAAGGCCCTTGGAGTTAGCTTCATCGTGGGAGATTCCAATGATTCTGAATGCTTTGGTTTCAACAGCGTGAAGACGAGCTAGGTGTGAGGCAGGAGCACCAGCCCAGAGGGGAGAGCAGTATTCCATTGAGCTGTGGATGAAAGCCTTGTATGTGGTGAGGAGCTCAGGTGTGCCAAGGAAGGACTTCGCACGCCGGAGGATGCCCAGTCGGCGAATGGCTTTGGAGGCCAGATTTGAAATGTGGTTTTCCCAGGAAAGATCATGGTAGATAGTGAGACCCAAAAGCTTGAGTAACAGAACTTCTTGGAGAGGATTTTTCAGAAAGTGGATGGGAGGGTTGTCCAATCGGTCTTTTCGTAGAGACATCGTAAGAGTGTGAGATTCGTCAGGATTGAAAGACATGTGCCACTTGTTTGCCCAGTCTGTGATTTTGTCCAGGTCTGCAGAGAGTGAGGAGGCTGCAGACTGCCGATCTGAGGGATGAGGAATGGAGCGACAGAGAGTAGAGTCATCAGCAAAGAGATAGAGAGGATTTTCAAGAGAGTCAGTGATCATTGATGAAGACCAGAAAAAGCACAGGGCCCAGAACACTGCCTTGGGGAACTCCAGCCTGAACAGGAAGAGGAGATGAGAGAAACCCATTCAGGGCCACACGTTGACTACGACTAGAGAGGAAGTCCGCCAGCCATGCGTGGAGATTTCCATGAATACCAAAGGAGGAGAGTTTGGTGAGCAGAGCGGGGTGCCAGACCGTATCGAAGGCACGTGATATGTCAAGGGAGACAGCTCTAATTTCCTGTTTGGCATTGAGGACCTCCATCCATTTTTGAGAAAGCAGAAGCAGCATGTCCAGAGTAGAGTGACCAGGTCTGAAACCAAATTGATGATCAGAGATCATGCCATTGGAGAAGAGGAAAGATTTCATATCTGAAGCAATGATGGATTCCATGACTTTGCTGATAATTGGGAGAAGGCTGATTGGTCTGTAGTTGCTCGGATCTGTTATGAGCAGTGTGTGATTTAGTGGTTGCGCTGGGAGTGTTTTGGGGTCACAAACAAAATCTTGTTTAGGGCCATCAAAATCCTAGGGACGGCCCTGTTGTAGATCATCATTGCGGTGAGAGTCCGATGACATCACCATGCATGTACTGTTCTGCGAAACTTTTCACGAATTAATGAACAGGACAAGGGGTGGATTTTCACTGTGTTGCTCCAAGAGAAAAGTTCAATTACCTCTATTGGAACAACTGCTGGAGCGAGGCAGGGAGAGGAGACTGGGTGGGAGAGGAGACTGGGGGGGTGGGGGGGGGGGGTGAAGGGTAGAGGAGACTGGGGGGGCAGAGGGAGGGTAGAGGAGACTGGGGTGGGTGGGGGAGGGTAGAGGAGACTGGGAGGGGGGAGAGGAGACTGGTGGGGGAGAGGAGACTGGGTGGGGAGAGGAGATTGGGGGGAGGGAGTGGAGACTGGCGGGGGGGGGGGGGGGAGAGGAGACTGGGGAGGAGGAGACTGGGGGGGGGAGAGGAGACTGGGAGGGAGAGGAGACTTTGGGTAGAGGAGACTGGGGGGGTGGGGGGAGGGTAGAGGAGACTGGGGGGTGGGGGAGGGTAGAGGAGACGGGGGGGGGGGGTGGTGGAGGGTAGAGGGAGACTGGGGGGAGGGAGAGGAGACTGGGGGGGGGGGAGAGGAGACTGGGGCAGAGGAGACTGGGAGGGGGAGAGGAGACTGGGGGGGAGAGGAGACTGAGTGGGGGAGAGGAGACTGGGGGGGGGGGGGAGAGGAGACTGGGGGGGGAAGAGGAGACTGGGGAGGAGAGGAGACTGGGGAGGAGAGGAGACTGGGGGGGAGAGGAGACTGGGGGGAGGAGAGAGGAGCCTGAGGGAGGGGGAGGGGAGACTGGAGGAGGGGGAGAGGAGACAGGGGGAGGGGGAGAAGGGACTGGGGGAGGGGGAGAGGAGACAGGTGGAGGGGGACAGGAGACAGGGGGAGGGGGACAGGAGACAGGGGGAGGGGGAGAGGAGACAGGGGGAGGGGGAGAGGAGACTGGGGGAGGGGGAGAGGAGACTGAGGGAGGGGGAGAGGAGATTGGGGAGGAGTTGGAAAGGAGATTGGGGAGGAGCTGGAAAGGAATGAGCAGAGAGGAGTAAAGCGACCCCCACTCTCCCCCGTGTGTTAGCCACTCTCCCCCGTGTGTGACCCACTCTCCCCCGTCTGTGTGACCCACTCTC
>NC_136262.1:126786518-126898186 GCF_964187855.1 Myxine glutinosa | reverse complement strand
GGGCCAGTCAACAATGACGTTGCAGTTCTCATGGTCGGAGAGCAGCACAACAATCGCGACATCGTCCTGCATCTTCGCAACAGCACGAAGAGGATTTTGGAGACTCACCAATCCTGTGACACCCTCCAGTACCGGCGTTGCCGTACATTCGCCCTCCCGACTCAAGCTCACTCGGACAAAAGCCTCGCACAAATTACACCGTGAAGGCCCAATGGCCATGTCTATGCCACAAATCAAGTACGTGAGCGAGTCGGGCGCACTGAATTGAAAATATATAGAATGCTCATACTCCGTGAAAAGTGAAGCCGCCGTGTCGCCATCTTGGTTAGCACGACTCGACCAACTCGCTTCGCGGATCTCGTTTGTTTTGAACGTGTGAATTACGTGCGAACGCATAACTGAGTTTATGGCGGCAAGGAACATCACTTGATCGTTCTGAGCGAATCAGTGCGCTGCTCTGCCACCTGCTCAGATTCCGTGTATAATATTCCTCGCTGAAATGCGCTGAGGTAAATATGAATAAAAAATATGGATCTCGTAAAGATGAAAGAAAGAAAAAACCTATGTGGTGTGAATGGCAATGTTCCTCGCTGAAATGTGAAAAAACGCAATCGCTTTTCGCTCTGAAATACGTGCGAACGCGTAACTGAGTTTATAACGGCAAGGAACATCACGTGATCGCTCTGAGTGAATCAGCGCGCTGCTCTGCCACCGCCTCGGATTCCGTGCATAATATTCCTCGCTGAAATGCGCTGAGGTAAAAATATGGTAAAAAAATATTATGAAATAATTTTTTTTAGGTCGGCCTTGTTCTTCCCAGGCTCAATGGCCATGTCTATGCCAAATATCAAGCACGTGAGCCTCTCCGTTTAGGAGTCTATCGGTAGCATCACACACACACACACACACACACACACACACACACACACACACACACACACACAAACTGTGTTATATATATATAGATGTATGAGGTCCGGTCGTGGGTTAGTTCTGTTGGAATAAAGGAGCTTTGGACAGCTGAGAAGTGTCTCGTCCTCTCGTCATCCGCAACTCCTACATTGGTGACCCCGTCTTGCTCCCGTACGTTTTCGGAGCTTCAAACGAACATGGCGACAAGCGCAGTTTCGATTAAACTTCCGGAGTTTTGGGAACGACAAGCGGCCGTTTGGTTCGCACAAGCTGAAGCACAATTCGCCATTCGGAGCATTTCTGCTGACGACACGAAGTATTATTATGTCGTGTCTGCGCTCAGCTGCTCCACTGCGACCAGAGTGGTGAGCCTTCTCCAGGATCCTCCGAAGGACCGCAAGTACGAGACGCTAAAGGCACTGCTGCTCGTAACCTTCAAGCTCACTGAGGCCCAGCGCACCCGCGAACTACTTTCTCTACCCGGGCTGGGCGACTCCAAGCCGTCGGAGCTTATGGGCCACATGTTGTCTCTACTGGGCAGCCACCGACCATGTTTCCTCTTCAAAGAACTGTTCCTGCAACAGCTGCCAGGTCGGTTACGGACAGCCCTGGCCAACTCATCTGTTAAGGATTTCCGCGCCCTGGCCAGGGAAGCAAATACGTTTTTTTCCGCAGACAAGACAAGTCCGCAGACAAGACAGCAATGTAGTGCGGCTGCATTGGACCCCAGCCCCATCGAGCCTGCGTCGCTGGCGGACACCGTCGTGGCCGCCATTACGGCCCAGCAGCGGAAGGCCCCAGGCTTGTGCTTTTACCACCAGGTTTGGTTGCAAGGCCAAAGCATGCCGGCCACCCTGCAGCTTCAGTGAGTCAGGAAACGGGATGGCCAGCGCTCGTTAACTGCCATGAGCGTCGGCCGTCCGGGCAGTTTGTTGTGCATTTCGGACACCGACTCAGTGGATAATACGGTCGCCGATTGTCTCCCCCGGTCTATAGCTGACGCGGTTCACCTTGGCATCGACTACGCCTGCATGGCAGCCGATCAGATCTCCGACCCGGATGTCCAGGCCTGCAGGGCAGCAGTCACGGGGCTTCGACTGTCTGATGTGCCGTTCAAGGACACGGGCACCACGCTACTGTGCGACGTATCTTTGGGACAGCCTCGCCCCGTCGAACCCACTAGCTGGAGACGGCTGGTGTTCGATGCCGTCCACGGTCTTTCTCACCCGGGCAGGAAGGCGTCGCAAAAGTGGGTGGCGGCGAAGTTCATTTGGCACAGGCTCAGGAAAGATGTGCGCGACTGGGCCAACACCTGCGTCAAGTGCCAACGCTCGAAGGTGCATCACCATACCCAGGCCCCATTGGCGCCATTCACAGTGCCCAAGCGATGCTTTGACCATGTTAACGTGGACCTGGTAGGGCCCCTCCCCCCCTCGCGGGGATTCACCCACCTCCTCACGATGGTTGATAGGACCACCAGGTGGACAGAGGCCGTCCCGCTCACATCTACAACGTCCGCCGATGTGGCCCGGGCATTCATCGGCACTTGGGTTGCCCGTTTGGGTGCCCCCTCGGACATCTCTTCAGACAGGGGGCCCCAGTTCACTTCAGAGCTCTGGGGTGCGGTAGCCCAGGGTTTGGAGGTAAAGCTCCATCGCACGACTGCACATCATCCCCAGGCTAATGGATTGTGTGAGAGGTTCCATCGTTCTATGAAAGCTGCTCTCAGGGCTAGCCTCCGGGATCACAGTTGGGCCGACAGACTCCTGTGGGTCATGTTGGGCCTCAGGACAGCCCCTAAGGAAGACCTTCAGTCCTCATCCGCGGAGCTCGTCTATGGCCAGCCGCTGCGGGTTCCTGGGGAGTTCATGCCTGACGCCACAAGCCCCTGGTCCGCTGCCCATCAGTGGTCGGTTCTCCGGGAGAATGCCAAGATGTTTGCACCGGTACCCACATCTCAACATGGTTTGACTCAGGCCCATGTCCCGCCGGATCTACATACAGTTGAGTATGTCTTTGTTCGCCATGACGCACACCGGGGGCCGCTTCGGCCACCTTATGACGGGCCTTTCCGCGTTCTGGAGGCTGGTGACAAGTCCTTCGTGGTCAACATCGGCGGTAAACCGGACTACCTTTCGGTGGACCGCCTCAAGCCGGCTCACTTGGACCGAGACCAGCCCCCTCGGTTGGCTCAACCCCCACGGCGGGGCCATCCCCCGTCGGGTGAGTCCCCGGTTGGCCCACCCACCGCCAAGCCGCTAACAGTCCCTGCTCGGGTCATCAGTCATTTCGGCCGGGTGGTTAAGGCCCTCCGAAAACTGACATTGCCCGTGCGAGTGAATTCTGGGGGGGCGCATGTGGGGGTTACCCCATTGGGGACATAATCCACAGGCACGGGACCAGTGGTGCTTTTGATGGTGCGGGCATGGCGTGCGCGCGGTTGTTGGAGCCACGCCCCCCGAAGAGTGATTTTGCATTATAAAAGATGTATGAGTTCCGGTCGCGAGTTAGTTCTGTTGGAATAACGGAGCTTTGAACAGCTGAGAAGTGTCTCGTCCTCTCGTCATCCGCAACTCTTACAGTAATATCATTTATATTTATATTTTGTTGTATTTTATATATTTATATTTTGTGGTATAATTTATATTTATGTCTTATAGTATAATCCGTCAAAATATAGTATAAAGCCCGTCAAAAATGATGGGTTGGAATAGTTTTTGACGGTACAGCCGTGTGAGCATGCCAAAGTCTGAAGTCTGGGCCTAGTGTCAGGTGTGCTTATATCATCTTTATGTATTAGACATCATGAGCGTGACTCGGCACGCTCAGCACGCTCACCACACGTCGTTTCATCAGGATTGGCATATTTGACCATTTCGGTGTCTTTTGGGTCTTCATGGTGTTTTGTGTCTTCAGGGTATTTTGGATCCTTTTTGCCTTTAAGGGTATTTTGGGTATTTGGGGTGTTATGGGTCTTTGTGGTCTTTTTGTTCCTCTGGGTCTTCAAAGGGTCTCTGGGGTATTTTGGTTGTTCAGGGTATTTAAGGGTATTTTGGGTCTAAAGGGTCTTCAGGGTGTTTTGGGTATTCAGGGTGTTTTGGGTCTTCGGGGTCATTTGGGTCTTCAGGGTGTTACGGCCTGAAGCACACCAAGCCAAGCCTTCAATCACAATGTCTTTATTTAGGGATTATCACACGAAAATCTCTTCCTACACATAAAACCAAGAAGGGAGAAAAGAGGGAAAAACCCGAATAGGCCAGTCCAAGAGTAGGCAGGTCCAAGAGTAGGCCGGTCCAAGAGTAGGCCGGTCCAAGAGTAGGCCGGTCCAAGAGTAGGCCGGTCCAAGAGTAGGCCGGTCCAAGAGTAGGCCGGTCCAAGGGTAGGCCGGTCCAAGGGTAGGCCGGTCCAAGGGTAGGCCGGTCCAAGGGTAGGCCGGTCCAAGGGTAGGCCGGTCCAAGGGTAGGCCGGTCCAAGGGTAGGCCGGTCCAAGGGTAGGCAGGTCCAAGGGTAGGCAGGTCCAAGGGTAGGCA
This sequence comes from Myxine glutinosa, assembly GCF_964187855.1. Taxonomy (NCBI): domain Eukaryota; kingdom Metazoa; phylum Chordata; class Myxini; order Myxiniformes; family Myxinidae; genus Myxine; species Myxine glutinosa. The sequence continues at coordinate 126,893,744 of NC_136262.1, read as the reverse complement.
GGTCCAAGGGTAGGCCGGTCCAAGGGTAGGCCGGTCCAAGGGTAGGCCGGTCCAAGGGTAGGCCGGTCCAAGAGTAGGCCGGTCCAAGAGTAGGCCGGTCCAAGAGTAGGCAGGTCCAAGAATAGGCCGGTCCAAGAGTAGGCCGGTCCAAGAGTAGGCCGGTCCCAGAGTAGGCCGGTCCCAGAGTAGGCCGGTCCCAGAGTAGGCCGGTCCCAGAGTAGGCCGGTCCCAGAGTAGGCCGGTCCCAGAGTAGGCCAGTCCAAGAGTAGGCCAGTCCAAGGCAGGCCCAACAATAGGCCCCAGGGCAGGCCCAACAGTAGGCCCCAGGGCAGGCCCAACAGTAGGCCCCAGGGCAGGCCCAGTAGTAGGCCCCCCCAAGGCAGGCCCAGCACGAGAGGGTAGGAGTAGGCAAGTCCACGAGTAGGCCCCAAGGCAGGCCCAACAGTAGGCTCCAGGGCAGGCCCAACAGTAGGCCCCAAGGCAGGCCCAGCACGAGAGGGTAGGAGTAGGCAGCCAGAGTTCGATCAACGTCACCCTTCAGGTGGAGAGATTGCAGTGGACACTCCACGACCCCCGAAAAAGCACTCTGCCATAAACCCTCCTCCAAAATGGCCACTCACTCCTCTGAATCACCTTCCTGGCCACTTCCCCACCCCACAGCCAATCATAGGCTTTATACACATGGACCAAACCACTTGGTCTAACTCACAGGGGGGTGTGGGGGAAGGAAGAAGAAAAAGGTCACAAACCGTAACAAGGGTCTTTTGGATCCTCTGGGCCTTTAAGGGTATTTTTGGTCTTTGGGGTGGTTTGGGTCTTTGGAGTCTTTGGGGTCTTTTGGGTCTTAAGGGTCTTTGGTCTTCGAGGCCATTTGGCTCTTCAGGGTCTTTTGGATCCTCTGGGCCATTAAGAGTATTTTTGGTCTTTGGGGTGGTTTGGGTCTTTGGAGTTTTTGGGTCTTAAGGGTCTTTGTGGTCTTCGGTCTTCAGGGTGATTTGGGTCTTCGGGGTCTTTTGGGTCGTCTGGGTCTTTTGGGTCTTCGGAGTCTTTTGTGTCCATGGGGTCTTTTGTGTCGTCTGGGTCTTTTGGGTCTTCGGAGTCTTTTGTGTCCATGGGGTATTTTGTGTCGTCTGGGTCATTTGGGTCCTTGGGGTCTTTTGGGTCTACAGCATCTTTTGTGTCGTTTGGATCTTCTGGTTCATCGGCCTTCAGTTTTTGGGTCATTTGAGTAATTTGGGTCCTCTAGGTCTTTTGAGTCATTTGAGTATTTTGGGTCCTCAATCTGGATCTTTGGGGTATTTAAGGAACTTTGGGGTATTTTGGGCCTTCGGGGTAATTTTGGTATTTGGCATCTTCAGGATCTTTAAGGGTCATCAGGGTCTTTTCAGTCTTTTGGATTGCTGGGGTCTTTCGGGTCTTTAAGGGTCTTCAGGGTCTTTTCAGTCTTCGGGGTATTTTGGGTGTTTGGGGCCCATTGGGTCTTTTTGGTCTTTTGGGTATTTTGGGTCTTCAGGGTCTTTTGGATCCTCATGGCCTTTAAGGGTATTTTGGGTCTTTGGGTGTTTTGGGTCTTCAGGGTATTTTGGATCTTCAGGGTATTTTAGGGTATTTTGGGTCTTCAGGGATCTTGGTGGTCTTAAGGGTCTTGGGGGACTTAAAGGGTCGTCAAAGGTCTGAGGGGTCTCACTCAGCAGTCGAAACGTAATTAAGAGTTCACGGACTGTGTTTTGGGTGTTAATTTTTTTTTGAAGAAGAAGAAGACGTTTTGGTCGATTTAAGCATACATAACCATATACGTTTGCTCTATTATAATAAGATACAGACGTAAATGAACACTCGTTTTACTCTGCGCACATTGCACATCATGTGCAGCAAATTTCACCTCCCTGTGCCTTGTATTTATTGTGATTAATAAAATACCGCTTCTGTACACTGACCTTGAGGCTCAGTTTGCAAGCCACCGTCTACAATTCCAATGTAAGAGGCATAATTATCCTTCTTTTGGTTCTTCGGAGTCCTTGGAGTCTGTTGTGTCCATGGGGTCTTTTATTCTCTGTGTCATTTGGGTCCTCAGGGATTTTTGGGTCCTCGGAGTCATTTGGGTACACGGGGTCTTTTGAGTCTTCAGCGGCTTTTGTGTATTTTGGGTCTTCTAGTACATCTGCGTCTTTTGGGTCATTTGAGTCTTTTGGGTCATTTGAGTCTTTTGGGTCATTTGAGTATTTTGGGTCATTTGAGTATTTTGGGTCTCTGGGGTCCTCAGGGTCTTTTCAGTCTTTTCAGTCTTTTGGATTGCTGGGGTATTTTGGGTCTTCGGGGTCTTTTAGGTCTCCTGGGTCTTTTCGATCTTCTCGGTCATCGGAGTTTTTTGGGGGTCTTCGGGTCTTTTCAGTCTTCTGAGTCTTTTCAGTCTTCTGAGTGTTTTTGATCCTTTCAGTAACCGGGATATTTTGGGTATTTGGGGTCTTTAAGAGTCTTTGGGATATTTTGGGTCTTTTCAGTCTTTGGGGTATTTTGGGTCTTTAACAGTCTTCAGGGTCTTTGGGGTATTTTGAGTGTGTGGGGCCCATTGGGTCTTCAGGGTCCTTTCAGTCTTTTGGGTATTTGGGGTCTTTTGGGCCTTCTGGGTATTTTGGGTCTTTAGAGCCCTTGGGGTCTTCTGGGTCCTTGGGATCTTTTGGGTCCTCTGGGTATTTTGGGTCTTCAGGCTCTTTTGGGTTTTCAGGCTCTTTTGGGTCCTTAGGGTATTTTGGGATCTTTTGGGTCTTTCTTTGGGATATTTTGGGTCTTTATTTGGGATATTTTGCATCATCACGGTCTCTTCAGTCTTTTGGATCTTTGGGGTATTTTGGATCTTCAGAGTCCTTGGGGGTCTTCTGCATCTTTGGGGTCTTTTGGGTCATCTGGGTGGGTGGGTCCTCGGGGTTTATTGAGCTTTTGGATCCTCACGATCTTTTGGATCCTCGGAGTATTTTGGGTCTTCAGGGTCTTTTGGGTATTTGGGGTCCATTGGGTCTACAGGATATTTTCAGTCTTTTGGGTCTTCAGGGTCTTTTGGGTATTTAAGGGTCTTTGGGGTATTTTGTGTCTTCATGGTCTTTAACAGTCTTCAGGGTATTTTGGGTTTTCAGGGTCTTTTGGGTCTTTGGGGTATTTTGTGTGTTTGGGGTCCATTGGGTCTTCAGGGTCTTTTGGGTATTTGGGGTATGTTGGGGCTTTTGGGTATTTTGGATCATCAGAGTTCTTGGGAGTCTTCTAAGTCCTTGGGGTCTTTTAGGTCCTCTGGGTCATTTCAGTCCTCAGGATTGTTTGGGTCTTTTGGATCCTCGGGGCCTTTCAGATCCTCGGGCTCTTTTAGGTCTTTGGGGTCCATTGAGTTTCGGGGTCTTTTCAGTCTTTTGTGTTTTTGGGGTATTTTGGGGTCTTCATGGTCTTTTTGGGTCTAACAGTCTTCAGAGTCTTTTGGATCTTCGGTGTATTTTGGATGTTTGGGGTCCATTGGGTCTTTTGGGTTTTTGGGGTCTTTTGGATCTTCAGAGACCTTGGACATCTTCTGAGTCTGTGGGGTCTTTTGGGTCCTCAGGGTTGTTTGGGTCTTTTGGATCCTTGTGGTCGATTCGTTCTTCAGGGTCTTTTCAGTCATTTGGGGTATTTTGGGTCTTCAGGGTATTTTGGGTCTTCACAGTCCTTGAGGTCTTCTGGTTCCTTGGGGTCTTCTGGGTCTTCAACAGTCTACAGGGTATTTTGGGTCTTTGGGTATTTTGGGCATTTGGGGTCCATTGGGTTTTCGGGGTCTTCTGTGTCCTTGGGATATTTTGGTTCTTTTAACCGGTGGGGACACAGTCGTGTTGAAATATTTCCCATTAACTCCCCCCCCCCCCCCCCCCCCCCACTCAAATCCCTCCTAAAGCACTACTCAAAGCCTTTAAAATCTTCCCTTATGAAGGGACACACACACACACACACACACACACACACACACACTGTGTTTTATATGGTAAATATATATTTTGTCGTATAATTTATATTTATATTTTGTTGTATAATTTATATTTATATTGTTGCGGATCTCCCGAAGCCCGTCCACGTCACAAAAGGGGGGATTAAACCTCTTTTTCCCCTTGGGTCTTCGTGTCCACGAGGCCCAATCGCCACTTCTGCAGCAAGCGTGAAAAAGGGTATTGGGTCGACACCGCACGTACCTTTAACCCACGCTGCCACGAAAGCGGGGACCGGACCTCGCACGAGCCACGCTTATTCGAGTACGCCCGAGCGGTATGCGTATCACGTGACTCGTGCCGTTACTTTTATGGAAACCGATTCGAGCGGTTCTATTCGTACTATGCGAGGCCAATTAATGGAAGGGACGGGAACGGTCAAATAAGAGGAATAACACAATTTATTTACACAATGTACAGGATTCGGATAAAGGAGAGGGGACACAGAGCAGAAGCTTAACAGTTTAACTTATCTCCAGACACAGGGCCCACTCACGCACACGGGGAGAAGAAGAAAGAAGTTCGCGCGCCAAACGCGCTTTGCCGTCGGTCGCTCCAGGACAGCTCGCCCGGCGTGGCCCTCTTGCGGTCACGGCACGTATGCAGGAAAAGGCAGGCAGGAGGAGATCGCGCATCTGTGGCCCGGAATGGGTCGTCTTCTCGAACACGCGATTAATATAGCGCAGAGCGCAGGGCACGGGGCACGGGGTAAGTTCGTGTACAACCAGATAACAGGCAATTCAATGCACTGGTTCTGCCGCTTAACTCGCGCTCCAGCTCTACTGATCCGAACTCAGAACTGTGCACATGACTCATCTCTGACTTTGACTCATGCCTAGACCCGAAACTGAGGTGGGGGGCTCGGAGCAGGGTTTTATGGCTCCGCCCCGGCCTTACTCGAATGTTCCAAGCCCCACCTCTCGTCGCCGTGGTAAGCCACTCCCCTCGAGCTCTGATTGGTGGCTCGTGCTTACCAGCCACTCCCCCTGCAGCTCCTCCCTTCGGCCTTGTCAGACTTGTTCAGGCCGCGCACGTGGCATTTCAGCGCCAAAAGACCGCCCTACTCACGGGCCTGCTCAACGCAAAACTAACACAGGAAAGGACTACGCTTACATTCACGAAGAAATAACTGAACTATCGCAAGGCTTCATGTTGTGGTGCATCTACCTATGAGGGGGATTATCCTTTATTCCAAAACCACAACACTACACCCCTCTCTCACCAGACTCAGCCCGAGTTGAACCCACCCGACCGGTAGAGCCTGACATGCAAAATTAATATTACTTCTAAATGTGGCACATCGGTGTGGTTCCCCCTCGCATTTACTCTGATCCATGTGTGCGACAGTTTTAGCACTAGATATGTCCCTCCTATTGCGTTGAGCAGCTACCTAACAGTTTCACACCCACAACTACCCGAATATTTCTGGAATTTTCAAACTAAACACATAGCCGGTGGGCAACATTCTTATATGTACATGCACGTATATTTACAATTCTATGACCCAGGACCTGTACTTTTTGGAAGAGAAGATTGGAGGGGAGAGAAAACACAACAAAAACACTCAATGTGACACTTGCTGCTTGCGTCTTGCATCTTGCTTCTTGCTCTTGCTTCTTCCGTGTGCGTCTAACAAACCGGCTGGCCCCTGACCAGCATACAGGCCATTTGAAGCATCAGGGCCATCTAAACTTGCAGAACTTCGTTATCCCTAGCACACAATAGCAAATAACGCTTTTATTTGGCCAGCAGGCCGTTCTTACATGGTCTGAATGTGTGGCATCAGCGCCACGCAAACAAGTTGTCCGAAGTTGCAAGATGAAGCTGCAGCGAGATGCTGCACAGCAGAGGTGCAAGGCCACAAGGCTTGTGGTCCATTATGAGTGATGAAGTGCAGCAAAAGGTTTGGCGGCAAGGTGCTGCACAGATCGACTGCACAGATGTAATAAGGGTGCACCAAAGGCAGAAGGGAGGCTGCACAGGTCGATGGTGCTGCACAGTTCGGCCTCCGAAATGGTCCTGGGGGGGGGGGGGGTGGGGAAGAGACAAAGCACAACAAGCAAGCAGAGAGGACGCAATGGCACACAGAAAAACAAGGTGGTGCGGCCACAGGTCCTCCTCCACACGGACCACAGGTCCTCCTCGAGTGCGGCGCGAGGGACGCGAAAGAGCGAGCAGAGCAGGCTCGTCCCTAACCATCCGTACCCCTGACCGTTGGCTACACTACCCTAGCCCCCCTTGTATTCACAATCCGTCTCTACGTCTTGTCTCCCATATCCCCCTCTATGCCAAATTCATCCCCACCTCCATCCCAGGAAGGAATGGATGGAACACACACAATGTATCATCACGTCGTGATGCGTCTCACTTCTCAATCAGCTTACAGAGCCTCGGTGTGGAGCTCGTCCTCCTCGGTGACTGGCTGTGGATGGCGCGAAGGGATTTCTCATCCTAACTACTCTAATAACGTTAACTCATTTAAACTACCCGGGGTTGTACCCTGCCAATCGGCCTCCTTAAACTATGTGGTTCTAAGAACCCGAATTCCCCTTGCCCACACTGTGGTGCCCTCCAAAATTTGGGTCTCACCCCCACAAATTTTCACTCGTGCCCTCGCACAATTTCGGGGCTGGGTCATGTGGCCCTACCAGCAGGTCTAACTACCTGCGCACCTCCGCCACTGAAGCCGCCACCCGAGCTTACCTGCTCCCGCGACTACACTAACTGGGGAAGGCCCTCCCTGGCACTTACCCCCTGATGCCCACCTTGGCATTGGGCACCCCGGTCCTCTCCTGGGATCCTCGGACCCCACTCACTACTACAACTAACCGGCTCCCAGAACCTACCTACGGCCTCACCTGGCCGAAAAACTACCAGTGGGGGAGTGCCCCAACAACCATACGCACTAAGTAAGCCACACGCCCAGCCATTCCACAGACAACTGAACCCAACAAAACACTTCTTTCCACTACTCGTACCACAGGTGTCAATATCCATACAAATTTACCTATGCCCTCTACTTGGCTTTACACTACCAACCCCGGGCTTCCGTGAATGGGTTCAACTCCCCCCATTCACTTCTTCGCACCATGCATTCCACACCTTTTACTTCCACACCAAGCATTCCACACCAAATATCTTGCACACCACTTTTCTCACACACTTTTTGTTCTTGCACACCATGCAATTCCTCAAACACTGCAACACAACTCCTTTTATTTTCCACACACAATTCCTCAAACACACAGCATCATCTACCGAACTAAGTTCCCCTACAACTGGTGCTTTCCCGTCGTCCCTTTACACTATGCACACCCTGTTTTATTATCAACCATCTAAACTGTCTACGTCCCCTCTATAGTTCAGGTGTCACTACTTAAATCTCATGTCCCTACTGTCTCCTAGATCCCTAACATTATCCTAGCCCTCCCTCGGCTAGCTTCGGTGCCCCATGGAGGCAACCATTGCTGGCACCCCCATGTGCCTAACACTGCTACCCCCCTAAACTAATGCTCATGGGCCCCCCCGTGGGAGGAATGGTGACACTACCATTCCCCCACGTGGGGTACATTGCTCTCATCAGTCCGCTACACTACGAGCCTCTCCATGTGGATGTTCATTGTCACAGCTCGGCCTCGAAGGGCCGAGCGATCCATGCGGGTGGTTGGTCGCCTGTATGGGATGTCCGTCCGGCATTTTCGATCCAAGGGGGGAGGGATCGATGGGCCGAGGTGCCGAGCTCCATCCCTGCGCGGGGCCTCGCGGTCCCACGCACGATGGCCCAACCGGCAAACGGTCAGAGCACCGCACCCGATAGGGTGCATGGCTCCGAAAACTCCTACCGCCCCTTGAACCCAGCCGATCGCCCTTGCCCCCACGGCACGGCACCAACCATACAGTGCGGGGGCCGGAGGCACGAATCGTGCACGCCGGTCCTTGTGAGACCGACGCGGCACAGATCCCCTCCGGTCCCTGCAGCACACAACTCACCGGGGGCTCACGTTCGCTACTCGACCCGCTACGCGCTACCGCCCCGGTCGGTGTCGATGCTTGAGCCGCCTCTTCACACCTCACTACCCACTCCACACTCACACACCAAGGTGCCCACGCACCTCCCACACTCTCCGTTATCGCACCCTCTCCTTTCACACTCTCCGGTGTGCATTCTCCCTCACACTCCGTACTCGTACCTGCACACCTAGGTGCACTCACACCTTTCACACACTTCAGTACGCACTCCTTCTCCACACAATCCACTATCGCACACTCCTGTGCACACTCCATAACACACTCGGCCATCGCACACTCTGGTGCACACTCGGCCATCGCACACTCTGGTGCACACTCGGCCATCGCACACTCTGGTGCACACTCTTCCATTACACACTCCGTAACACACTCGGCCATTGCACACTCTGGTGCACACTCGTCTCTCACACACTCGGCCCTCGCACACTCCGGTGCACACTCGGCCCTTGCACACTCTACCCACACACTCTCCAGTGTGCATTCTGGTGCACACTTTTCCTCCACACACTTGGCCATCGCACACTCTGGTGCATGCTCTTTGTCCACACCCCCAGGTGCACACTCCCGCTCATACTCCGGTGTGCATTCTCGCTCACACTCCGTAACACACTGTTTTCCTGCACACTCCGGTGCACACTTTTCCGTTACACACTCCATAACACACTCTTCCCACGCACACTCCTGTGCACACCTTCTTTCTGCACACTCGGGTGCACACTTCTCCACACACTCTGGTGTGCACTCTCGCTCACACTCCATTATCGCACACTCTACCCACACACTCTCCGGTGTGCATTCTCCCTCACACTTCGTACTCGTACACTCCGGTGCACACTCGTCTCTCACACACTCGGGTACACACTCTCTCACACTCCGTACCAGTCGCCCTCGTACACCGCACAATGGGCCCATCGCATACGCCCGGGTCTTGCCTCTCTCCCAAGCGCGCCGAACACCCGTTCGCACCAAATGCATTCGCGCCATTTTCGCAACTCACCTCGGGGCTCTCCTCCGCACCAGCACCTGCAAACCTTTTATTGGGTTAGCAAGCCCGGCATCACAGTGCAAACACAGACTTTGTTCGCGTTCCATAACCTCCCTCCGTGATTTATTTCCTGTTTCTCCCGTCTCTTCAGTCCCAATTGTTTCTTTTTCTACCTCGACGATCGTCAGCGCCCATAAAATTTCGTTCTCCAACTCGACCTTCGCCTGCACCCCCAAAATTTTCTTTCACAATTTGACGATCGCCAGCTTCTCTACCACTTCCTCTCGCGTCGCGACCCTCATAGCCCCGGTCAACTTGGCTGTCCTCTGCTCTATCTCGCTCCCCACGTGTTCTCCGCACCGCTTCACCTCGTCGCGTACCACCGCGAAATCCTCGCTCAACTTGTGCCCTATCTCCTCCCCTACCTTTTCCATGTCCCTTCTGTATTCCTCCCTCATCTTTTCCATGTCACACCTCCATTTTTCCCTTCTTGACTCTTCTATCTGGGTATCCATTTTGTTTTTCAACCCTTTCATTTCCCAGGTGGATTTGTCCCCCAATTCTTTCATTTGACCACCCATTTTGTTTTCCAACCCTACCATGTCACACCTTGATTCGATTAGTTCGGTGTCCACCCGAGTAGTCATTTTATTCTTCTCACATCTCGCCTCCTCCCACCTATCAAATATTTCGCTCATGTCTTTACTCCATTCTTTTATGAGCTCTAACACTTGAGTCATGAATAACTGCATGTCTTCAGAACTCACTTGCACAACAGGTTTGGCCTCCGCCGCCACGTGCAAAGCGCGGCCATTGTCTTTACCTACTGCCGCACCCTCATCAATTTCCTCCACTACCAACTGTCCCTGCGGGTCCTGGGTCATTAATTCTTCCTCTTCTACCCCCACCGGCATTTGACCGCCTTGGCCAGCCATGGTACGAATATAATTTTGGTTTTAATGCTAAATTTCGTACGCTCGTAATTTTGAGTGCATGAAGCGCACTCTAGGTCCAATTATCCCACTCCTAGACACCAATTTGTTGCGGATCTCCCCAAGCCCGTTCCACATTACAAAGGGGGGATTAAACCGCTTTTCCCCCTTGTGTCTCCGTGTCCACGAGGCCGAATCGCCACTTCCGCAGCAAGCATGAAAAAGGGTATCGGCTCGACGCCGCACGTACCTTTGACCCAAGCTGCCACGAAAGCGGGGACCGGACCTCGCACGAGCCACGCTTCTTAATCGAGTACGCCCGAGTGGTATGCGTATCACGTGACTCATGCCGTTACTTTTATGGAACCCGATTCGAGCGGTTCTATTCGTACTATGCGAGGCCAATTAATGGAAGGGACGGGAACGGTCAAATAAGAGGAATAACACAATTTATTTACACAATGTACAGGATTTGGATAAAGGAGAGGTGACACAGAGCAGAAGCTTAACAGTTTAACTTATCTCCAGACACAGGGCCCACTCACGCACACGGGGAGAAGAAGAAAAGAAGTTCGCGCGCCAAACGCGCTTTGCCGTCGGTCGCTCCGGGACAACTCGCCCGGCGTGGCCCTCTTGCGGTCACGGCACGTGTGCAGGAAAAGGCAGGCAGGAGGAGATCGTGCGTCTGTGGCCCGGAACGGGTCGTCTTCTCGAACACACGATTAATACAGCGCAGGGCACGGGGCAAGTTCGTGTACAACCAGATAACAGGAAATTCAATGCACTGGTTCTGCCGCTTAACTCGCGCTCCAGCTCTACTGATCCGAACTCAAAACTGTGCACACGACTCAACTCTGATTTTGACTCATGCCTCGACCAGAAACTGAGGTGGGGGGTTTTATGGCTCCGCCCCGGCCTTACTCGAATGTTCCAAGCCCCACCTCTCATCGCCGTGGTAAGCCACTCCCCTCAAGCTCTGATTGGCGGCTCGTGCTTACCGGCCACTCCCCCTGCAGCTCCTCCCTTCGGCCTTGTCAGACTTGTTCAGGCCGCGCACGTGGCATTTCAGCGCCAAAAGACTGCCCTACTCACGGGCCTGCTCAACGCAAAACTAACACAGGAAAGGACTACACTTACATTCACTAAGAAATAACTGAACTATCGCGAGGCTTCATGTTGTGGTGCGTCTACCTACGAGGGGGATTATCCTTTATTCCAAAACCACAACAATATTTTTGTGCTATAATTTATATTTAAAATTTATGGTATAATTCATATTTATATTTTGTGGTATATATAATTCATATTTATATTTTGTAGTATAATTCATATTTATATTTTGTTGAGTAATTTATATTTATATTTTGTAGTACACTTTATATCTATATTTTGTGCTATAATTTGTATTTATATTTTGTAGTATAATTTATATGTATATTTTGTAGTATAATTTATATTTATATTTTGTAGTATAATTTATATGTATATTCTGTAGTATAATTTATATGTATATTTTGTAGTATAATTTATATTTATATTTTGGAGCATAATTTATATGTATATTCTGTAGTATAATTTATATGTATATTTTGTAGTATAATTTATATGTATATTTTGTCGTATAATTTATATTTATATTTTGTAGTATAATTTAGTAATGTAGTAATGTCGTAATGTAGACTCAAAAAAAGAATGAGCAGACATTTTGTAGGACGTTACCTCGGACAACGTTACATCGTTAAATCGTTACATATCTTATTATATACAAGGTCGACCAAAAAAAATTATAAAAATCGTACAGAAATGGTTCTTTGCGTAAATAAGTCCACAGCACCGGAGTCCAGCTCAAAAAATGGTTCTTTGTGGTTTTTGCACAGCACCGTAGACCAACTCAAATGGATCTTTGCGTACTAATTACACAGCACCGTAGCCAAAGGGTCTCATCTGTATCTTCCTTCTGAGGGCTTTCGTGCACCAATAGTGCATTGTGGAGACTCCCAGACTCCACCTCCTCCATATATATACAAAATAACTAAACACAGGTTCGTACATCATAATGGACAATCGACAAGGAACCCACACTTACCTTTTAGAATGACCTTGTCCAAGTCGATGGTTCAATTGATCCCCGTACAGTAGCCACCATATTGTAGGAGAATGTTGTGAAGACACAGGAGACTCCACTATGACCGAAACAGCTTTTACAAATAAGGCTTTATTATAATTAATAGATCACTTGTTTCAATATAATAAGGAACTACAATAACTCAATGAATTTGGTAATTCAAGTCGTTGGTTCTTCTCCTTTGGCCGGTCCTCTGCACAGCGCTGTTCTCGTTCCGTACTCGTTCTGTTCGTCAGAGGTTCTGGTGACAAGTCTCCCAAGTCCAAGAAATGTTCACATTTTTATGGGCACAGCAATCTTAATCCTCTCTGCGCTAATCTTAATCCCTTCTCCGCAAACGTTACTCGGTCATCCACGCTCGCCTCACCGGCACCAGCTCGCCCCCCCAGGCGTTGACAACCATCCCCTCCTGCTGGGAGATCCTCCAACCCTACATTTGCTTCACAATAGTGAAAGCCAAGGAATGTGCTCTAGCCCGGGGCCGTGACAAGGTGAACAAGAGATTTCCAGGTTTTCCAAATTCCTGACCTTCTCTGAGCCACCTGTACACTCACCAATCTCAACCAATTACAAGTAAAGATCTATACTTCCACAATTCCCTCATCTTTTTGTTTTTGTTTATATTAACCATTAATCTAAACATCAATACAAGTACAAGTAAACAATCAATCACTACAATTAAACATCAATACAAGTACTCAAACCACAACTTTGGTAATCCAATTCCCTTAGGCATACACCGTCATCCTGCAAGAATCTGATCACAAAACATTTCGTTGGTCATTGACTCCTCCCATATTGTTAATTCAATCTATTTCATTTGCATCACAAATATCTTTGCAAAACAACACTTCACCATCACCAAGACACAACAATTTCACTTCACCATTTTTCAAATTTATAAAGCATCTGCAACATCTGGCAAAACGTTTGCCTCCAAACAAATGTTGACTCTTTGTTTGAAAGGAAGGGCTGATCACTTGTGTTTGAATTCAGGTATGAAACATTTTCTTCTAATGTCTTCATAGCACCTGCACTAGTTTGTGTAGGGCCTCGCTGTTGTAACAACTGTGCGGAGTCATAGACTGACCCTGCTCTCCATGCAGCATTCTTGCCACTCTTGCTGTAAACCATAGTAATTCCTGAACAAGGCCTTCGCCCAGTTATAGTCGACTTGCCTCCTCCCTCATTATGAGTGGGCAGCAAGTATTGGTGTGACGTTGATTGGCCAGCAAGATTTGGAACAGGGATGCCAGATGCATCCACAATGATGTTGGGACCATGGTGTTCAGGTCATCCATGGTCCATACCAGGAGCAACCAGCAGAATCGTGCACAGCTGTTGTGAAAAGGCACAGCCGTTTGCTTGCAGCTCCATACTGGTTCCCCGGAAGTTGGTGAAGTAATAACATATGTCCCCGCATTTCGTAGAGGCTGCAGGTAAAATGTTGTTGTCCTGCAACTTCTGATGTGATGAATGTTCGAAGCCTTCAAACAAGAGTAAGTGATCGCCTTTCTTTCATATGTTGCAGTGTGATCCAGGCAAATGGTCACATAAATTTCCTTGGTGAAGGTAAGCATCCATCTCCAAGTTACACAGGAGAATGTCTTCACCATTCTTTGAGAAGGAGGGTGTATGCCAAGATTAACTTCATTTTTAGCCACAAATTTTCTTTCTCGAACTTCTTCCCAATTCCGTTAGCACTCCCTTCAAAATGTGATCTCGTCTTATCCTTATGCTCAGTCACATCTGAATCTGCTTTCCACACACACTGAATCAGATAGGGTACATCTTACCATGAAATCAGCATAATCATGTATATTGTTACGGACCGCGGTTTAGATGTTATATTTGCTGAGCGGAGGCTCCGCGACCGAACAGTTATTCCCCGACTAAAACCCGATTCACCCAGACGTTGGCCAAATCACGCTATGCTAAATCAATGATGGAAAGGACACGACGACTGGGATAGATGAAATGACGCAAGGGGTACAGTTCTCAAGACCTCCGCAGGAGGGTATAATTACAGTGGTGGAGAAAAGGGGTAGATTACAAGGTAGAGTGAGGTAAAGACACAGAAGAGATGGGCACTTAAATACAATCTTATCTATTCCCGGACAGACCACGGACAAACGGACAAGGTAGACTCACACGGGGATTGATGGTGGGAATGGGCAGGTCGGTCGATGGCACAAGGTGCACCTTGGCTCGGGGACAGGATAAAGCACGGTTCAAAAGATGCAGGGAGGTCTCACAGCGCTCGGAGGTGGTCTTGCTTGCTCCAAGCTCGGCGCGCATCTGACGTCATCTCTTTCTCTCTGCGCATGCTCAGCGGGGAGTGACACGCCCTCGGCTGGTTGGTTCCGCCCCACTGGGGCCGGTCCGCCGCTTCCATTGGGTGCGGGGGTTACCGGGCTCCGCCCTTGACGAGGAGCTGACAGGGAGCCCCTGTTTGGTAACCCCGTCGAGCACATGTCCGATGGCGGCTCGTTCGGAAGGCTTGGTGCCCTCCCACCACCCCTACCAACCAAGCCGGAGTGAGGACGCGCACTCCCTGCACTCGTTGTTGTTGTTGTTGTTGTTGCTGAACTGTGAGGAAGAGCTGCGGGGAGGTATTGGGAGGTCCTAAACTTCCTAACGGTGCCATACAATCACATTCTGGTGCAACGAAGGGTCAGAATTAATGGAAACGAATCCTTAACTGACATAGACTAAGAATAACTAGCAAGATGTCCTATAGTTGTCTTACATGAGATGCGGTGAACCTGGGTGCGACATTTAATGGGGGAAATAGGGGGAGGTCGGGTCTACAGAGTGTTGTTTACAGAAAATGGGACTAGGGAATGGGGGATTGGGGAGAGTTGGGAAGTATTGAGGAAATAGGGGAATATTTACAAGCGGATATGAATGGATGCAAATCCCATATCCGCAACAATATCTTCCGACAGTTTCACATTCAACAATTTTTTGTTTTTCCCTAAAACATTCAAAAGTTATATTCATTTATATGCGTCACACAAATAATATTCAATCAGGTATGTATTTTAAATTGTTATGGATCTCTACGTCGGCCTTCTTCCCCTTAAGAAGGGGGGATTAGTCCCCTTGTTCGTGACTGACCGACGTGAGTCCTGGGGGTCCTAACGCTCCTCCCGGTCGGGAGCAGCCAGGGTATTCAGTCCACAAAAAGTCCCAAGGACCTGAGTGCCACTCCTGACCACGAGCAAGGGAGGGACTCCCGCTCGAACCCCGTTTTCAGATGTTATGATTGCCGAGCGTTGTTAGCAACATGACGTTCGAGCCCTTACCAGAGACTAAACCCGATCCTGGACGTTGGCCGAATCGTGCCACAGGTTTTCAATGGGGAAAAGACAAAGATGACGGATGTGAAGAAGAAGAAGACAAAAGGGTGGAAATACAAATATAATTTATTACTACTATTATGTACAATCAAAAGAAACCAAGGAAGGAGGAAGGATTATTAAATAAAGGCAGAAAGAGGGACGGACCAGAAGGACACAGTGCAAATTCTAGCTTACCTATGGCAGTCTTACTTACAACCCCAGGACAGAACAAACAAAACAAACTCACGTACACAAGAGGATGGAATGGCAGGAATGGTTTGGAGGGATGAGCAGGTGGAATCACAGGGCACAGCGAGCAGGTCCACTCCGGGCGGGACGCGAGGAGCCGGCAGCTCCAAGTATTTGGCTGTACACCGCGCACCGGCAGGTTGGTTCACAGCAGCGCGTCAGGGCTCCGGGCGGTAGGTTGAAACGGGGCTGGTTGAAGCGGCTCTCTGCAGAATTATCGCTTGTGCAGAACTCAGCTGGGTCACGCCTCTCTTGTCCTCTCACAAATAGCTTGCTGTCTCTCTGCCGTATATCTCCCAAAGGCTTCCGCGCGCGCTTATATCACCCCTGGGGCGATCAAGCCGCCCGCCTCCAGGACACGCCCATCGGTGAGCTCGCCTCGGCCTTGATTGGTCGCGAGGGCTCACCGATCCCGCCCCTAGCGGAGGCGTTGGCAAGGCCACGCCTTGTCCCCAGCGCTGGGCCGACTCCTCCCACCTTCTGCTCCGAGATGACCTCGTGGCTAATGGAGTCTTGCGGCGATGGAAAACCACTCGCACCGCTGGGATGGAAAACCACTCGCACCGCTGGGATGAAAACGAAAGGGGACCTAGCTTATTTGACTTCGGTGCAATGCAGTGTCAATTAATGGAAGACAAGGCCTTAATCTAATACACATAATAAGGAGATAACTACTGAACAAGGAGTTCTACGATTGGCTACGTGATTGTATATGGAATAACTACGGGCACGACCTTTGACCTTTATACACCAAATGGAGGAAGGAGGGTGATATTTACAACACACAAAAAAAACACAATTCTCAAATCCATAACACTGCACCCTCCTCCTCTTAGGCACGTCCCAGGCCTATTAACTTTTACCTTTAGTGTGGCACGTAGGTGTAGTTCCCTCTACATTTAACCTGACCCTGAGTGCGACAATTTTAAAACACAAATAAGTATGTCCTGCTGCTGCATTGCACCCTGCCTAACAGATTTACGCCCACAGCTAACCAAATTGCAGAATTGTTTTCAAACTACACACTTACGGTGGGGGAGCATTATTTACAATGACGCTACTTGTATTTACAAAATGCAACCCAGGACCTGCGATTGTTCTTTTGGGGGGGGGGGGGGCAGCCTGTGCTGCATCGACGCACCAGAAAGCACCATAAAGCACCAATCAGTGCACAGTCACCACAGTTCATAATAAACAGTAAACCCAAACCCTGCTGGTGGTCTTGCTCTTCGGCTCCCTCTGCTGGCTAATGCTCTTCCAGATGTTGTCAACTTGCTCTTCTTACTGGCGGCCTATTTGGACAAATAAAAGTGCACAACCGTGTCCATTGTTCTTTTTATTTATGGCCCACAGGGCCGACTATGTGTGGTTCACCTGTGTGGCATAGGTGCCATGCTACCAAGGTCCGCCAGCAAGATCTCGGGCCATCATGGCCGGTTCCAGCAGAGGGGCCATGCCCCAACCCGTGGGGTCCATAAGTGGTGCTCAGCCACAGACATGTGGTCCATACGTGGTGCATCAATGCAGATAGCTGGTTGCGGGAGTTTCGAGCACACAATGGCGGACTCCCGCACGCTCCCCTCGGTGCCCAGAGAGCACAGTCCTCGGGTGGGAGACAGGGGAACAGAAGACAGGTGAGCGAGGGGTAAGGTCACAAGGGTACACATCAATCAAGGCAATGCAAGGTGAGGTGCATCTGGAGACTGAGCGGAGAAAAGCTCGTCCCTACCGTACGTCACCCCCCCTGTTACCTACTCTACCCTTGCCCTTACCCAATATTTACAAAATCTACACATTTACAAATTCGTCGCTACCGTCACGTCTTCCCCACATTTCCCCTATACCAAATTCGTCATCACAATCCCATTGCCTAAATTTGCCATCACCAAATTCATCATCAATCCTCATAAGGAGGGAGAAATGGAACAATAAAGCACAATGTCACCCACGTCATGATGCGTCTCACATTCCAAACATTTGCACCAAAATAATAAAAACAAACCATGGCATGGTGTGGAGTTTTGTCACCTCAGGTGAGTGGATGTAGATGGTGCGAGGTGACTTCAATCCTAACTATCCTCTAAATGACTTTAACACACTTTACACTACCCGGGGTATTTCCCATGCCAATCCATTGGCCAACTTACTCTATGGGTTCTAAAAACCAATTCCCATTGACCAAACTGTGGTGCTTATCAATTTGGGGTCTCACTCCCCCGATTCAACTCCCTGTGCCCTTGCACAATTTCCGGCTGAGTCGTGTAGCTCTCCCAGCAGGTCTACCCACCTGCACACCTCCACCACTGTAGTTGCCTCCGAGCTTACCTGCTCTTCACCCTAACCTATCTAACGGGGGAAGGCCCTCTGGCACTTACCCCACTCGGTGCCCTCTGGCACTGGGCTACCCGGGTCCGTCCTCCGGATCCTCGGGCCCCATCCACAACAACTCTACTGGCTCCCAGAGCCCACCTGCGGCCTCACCTGGCCGACATCCTCACAGTGGCGGAGTGCTCAACCAACTACACACACTAACAGGCTACACGCCCAGCCATTTCCACGACACTAATGCACCCATCCAACCATCATTCTTCCACCACGCACCACAGATGCCAATATCCAACCACAATTTACCTACTCCCTCTACCTATCTCTTACACTACCCTCCCCGGGTATTCGTGATGGGGTCCATCCTCCCCATACACACCTTTGCACCATCCACTCCACTCCACAGTTTCCACCATACTCACTCCATACCATCCATTCCATACTCCATATATTCCATACCATTTATTCCATTACAACCATTCTCCATTCACCTGTATTTGCACACCTGTACAATCACACCTGGTGCTTCCTGCACCCTCCTTCCTCCAGAGCTCCTTCAATCACTCAATACAATGCTCAACCAATATGATTCCTCATACACTTTTCACAATACACTTCTGAATACACTTTTACACACACACGGCATCATCTAAGCGACCTGGTGCCCTGCTAAAACTCGCGCTTCCCCATCGCCCCTTACATTATTGCGCTCCCTCGTCATTATCATCCAACTACCCTCTCTATGTCCCCGACTACCTGTCCAATGTTGCTACCTAACCTTACCGTTACCTATGGTCATTTCTAGGTCCCTACACATTATCCAAACCCTCCCTCGGCGAGCTTACACTGCCAACCCCCATAAAACTATTGCTCCTTTGCCCCCGCTGTGAGAGATGGCAGAGTTGCCATCCCACCACAACGGGTATCTTCCACTATCACTATCAATTTTGTCATCAAATTTCAATCACAAATTCCCTACCCCAATTTCGGGTCCAAAATACTATCATCATCACAGTCTACTCACTTGAGCCTCTCGGTGCGCCAATTCGTTTCCAAAGCTCGGCTTCGCAAAGCCGAGCAATGAATTCGGGTGGTTCGTTGCCGGCGGTTGGATTTGTCCGGCATTCGGTGCAGGGAAAGGGGCTTACCCGGGCCGAGATTCCACGCACCATCTCGGCACGGAGCCGTCCGATGGCCCGATCTCGCCCTGCCGGGATGTCTCAACCACCAGGGGTCGCCATGACGACCCTTCCTACCGGGCCTCCCGTTCCGCCTAGCGGAGCACGGACGTGGCCGTTCAGCGCGCGGCCCGGTGTGGATCCCGCACGGCGGTTCTTTCGAAACCGCCGCGGTTACGATCCCCGCTGGTCCCTGCGGCACACGAAGCCCGGCACGAACCAAGGGCTCGCTTCGGCTACAAGTCGTTCTAACCGCTATCCCGTTTAGCGTCTATGCTCCACTTGCATGTCCACACCCCTCGTTCCGCTCCTTGCTCACACATCCAGCTGTCTCCATGCTCTCCGTCATTGCACCTTCTCTTACACACCCAGGTACACTCATTCCGCTCACAGACTTTGTCACACACCTGACCACCGCACACCTTAGCACACTCTTGTCATTCGCACACCTCACCAACACACCTCTTCATGCCCCCTCCTCGGTCACATCCTCTGTGACAACCACGGGTGTGTCTCCTTCGCACACCCAACCACGTGCTCCACTACCAACTCCAGCGTGCATTCCCACACACGCTCGACCATTCCAGGTGTGCATCCTTCCATTCCAGGTGTACATCCTCTCACCTGCTACAACCAACTCGTGCTCCGTGTCACTCGCACTACTCTCACCACGACACTCGGTCGCGCATTCACCCTTACTCTCTACCGCACACTCTGTTATCATGCACCCGTCCGTTACACACCTTTTTCATGCATCCTCTTGTGCACTCCCTCCCGTTACACCCTCCGTAACACTCACCACAGGTGTGCATTCTTCCGTTACATCCCCTGTAACATTCCCCATCACGCGCTTCCATGTGCCCCCCCGCACACGCGCTACTACTAACTCACTCTCGACAGCACACTCACTCCTCGGCGCGCACTTTTTCCTCACACACCCCATAGTCAGACATCCTCGCACACCTCCTCCTTCACACTCTGTACCTGTCACACACTTCACCAGCAGCCTCTCACGAACACCCGGGTCCAAACCAACCCCCAAGCCGACTGAATCTCCCCTCACACCATATACATTTCCGAGTATATCGCCACTCACCTCGGCACCTCGTCGTCGCACCTCCTCTGCCACCTGCAAACTCTTTATTTGGGTAGTGAGCACACCATCACGATTTGAGCACAGACCTTGCACATATTCCATCACTTCCTCCTTTATCTCCTTCTTAGTTTCCCTCCATCTCTTCTTAATTTCGCTCACCCCCTCTTCCACTTCCTCTAATTTCTCCTTTACCTCCTTCATTTCCCGGTGCGCCCCCTCGATCTCTTCCTCCAAAGCCACTTTGACCGTTTCTATGTGCGTCCTCACCTCCCGGTCCTTTGTCTCCATTGCCTCCGTCACCTCGTCCAACCTCTTTGTCAATCCCTCATGTACCATCTGACATTCCTTCTTTGTCGCTCGGAGTTCCTTTTTTATGTCTTTCTGCGTCGCCTTTAACCCCCCGATTATTGCAGTGCTCTTCTCCACTTGATCCACTAATTCCTTTTGTCCCACCGTCAGCTGTTCCACTCCCCTCGTCAGATCCTCTATGCCTCCCTGTAACCTAGCCATATTATTCCTCACCTCTTTCTCCATACGCTTCTCACCTCGCTTTACCTCCTCGCGTACCCCCGAGACCTCCTCGCTTACACCTCGTTTTAATCCCCTCCCCTATCTCCTCCATCTCTTTAGTAGATGCCGCCCTCATCTGTTCCAATTCATTCCTCTGAGCATCCAGTTTACCTTCCAACCCGATTTTCACCTCCTCTATCTGGTTCCCCATCTGTTTGATTTCCCGGGCGGATTGCTCCCCTATTTCCCTCAATTTGCCTTCCATCCTGTCTTCTAGCCCCGTTAACCCATTCTTCACCCCTTTTATCCCGTTGTTTAACCCCTCAAATGTATTGTCTAAACCCCCAAATCTATTGTCTAAACCCTCAAAATTACTGTCTAAACCCTCAAATTTACTGTCCAACTTCCCAATTTGGGCGCTGGTACCCCACGCTTCGTCCCTCATTGCCCTCGTTTCTTCCTTTTGGGTGTCGAATTTGGCCATTATTTGCATCATAATTATTTTCATGTACTCTGGCATCTCGGGGTCGGCTGCTGCGACCACGGGCGCGGCTAAATTTGGTGCCGCTATACCCACGTGCGCAAGGGCGCCATTTTGTGCGCCTGAAACCCCCTCAACCACCTCACCATTTCTCTCCTCCTCCATTTCTTCCCTCTGGTCCTGGGTTACCCCTAACCCCTCTTCTAATTCCCCCACCAGCATCCCGTCGCCTTGACCATCCATGGCACGATTTTAAATTTAGGATTTAATAAAACAAAATTTTGGGCCACTTGTAATTTGAGCACGCTAAGCGCTTCAGGTCTGAATCTCGCTCCCGACACCAATTGTTACGGATCTCTACGTCGGCCTTCTTCCCCTTAAGAAGGGGGGATTAGTCCCCTTGTTCGTGACTGACCGACGTGAGTCCTGGGGGTCCCAACGCTCCTCCCGGTCAGGAGCAGCCAGGGTATTCGGTCTACAAAAAGTCCCAAGGACCTGAGTGCCACTCCTGACCGCGAGCAAGGGAGGGACTCCCGCTCAAACCCCATTTTCAGATGTTATGATTGCCGAGCGGTGTTAGCAACACGATGTTCGAGCCCTTACCAGAGACTAAACCCGATCCTAGACGTTGGCCGAATCGTGCCACAGGTTTTCAATGGGGAAAAGACAAAGACGACGGATGTGAAGAAGAAGAAGACAAAAGGGTGGAAATACAAATATAATTTATTACTACTATTATGTACAATCAAAAGAAACCAAGGAAGGAGGAAGGATAATAAAATAAAGGCAGAAAGAGGGACGGACCAGAAGGACACAGTGCAAATTCTAGCTTACCTATGGCAGTCTTACTTACAACCCCAGGACAGAACAAACAAAACAAACTCACGTACACAAGAGGATGGAATGGCAGGAATGGTTTGCAGGGATGAGCAGGTGGAATCACAGGGCACAGCGAGCAGGTCCACTCCGGGCGGGACGCGAGGTGCCGGCAGCTCCAAGTATTTGGCTGTACACCGCGCACCGGCAGGTTGGTTCACAGCAGCGCGTCAGGGCTCTGGGCGGTAGGTTGAAACGGGGCTGGTTGAAGCGGCTCTCTGCAGAATTATCGCTTGTGCAGAACTCAGCTGGGTCACGCCTCTCTTGTCCTCTCACAAATAGCTTGCTGTCTCTCTGCCGTATATCTCCCAAAGGCTTCTGCGCGCGCTTATATCGCCCCTGGGGCGATCAAGCCACCCGCCTCCAGGACACGCCCATCGTTGAGCTCGCCTCGGCCTTGATTGGTCGCGAGGGCTCACCGATCCCGCCCCTAGCGGAGGCGTTGGCAAGGCCACGCCTTGTTCCCGGCGCTGGGCCGACTCCTCCCACCTTCTGCTCCGAGATGACCTCGTGGCTAATGGAGTCTTGCGGCGATGGAAAACCACTCGCACCGCTGGGATGGAAAACCACTCGCACCGCTGGGATGAAAACGAAAGGGGACCTAGCTTATTTGACTTCGGTGCAATGCAGTGTCAATTGATGGAAGACAAGGCCTTAATCTAATACACATAATAAGGAGATAACTATTGAACAAGGAGTTCTATGATTGGCTACGTGATTGTATATGGAACAACTACGGGCACGACCTTTGACCTTTATACACCAAATGGAGGAAGGAGGGTGATATTTACAACACACAAAAAAAACACAATTCTCAAATCCATAACAATATGTATATTTTGTAGTATAATTTATATGTATATTTTGTAGTATAATTTATATGTATATTTTGTAGTATAATTTATATGTATATTTTGAGTATAATTTATATTTATATTTTGTAGTATAATTTATATTTATATTCTATAGTATAATTTCTATGTATATTTTGTAGTATAATTTATATTTATATTTTGTAGTATAATTTATATTTATATTTTGTAGTATAATTTATATGTATATTTTTTGATTGATTGGTTTTTCTGATTTATTTTCTGAATTTTGTTCATACACGGTTTCTGATTGGCTGCTTAGACGTTGACATCACAGACCGCTCACTGGGATTCAACGTGTCTGCAAGTCTTCATTAAAATTCAGCATCCAGGAGTGTAACTTGAGACGTGGAAGTTGTGACTTCGTCAGACTGCGTCTTACTGCATCATTAATCGATGACAAAAATTTCATTCACATCTGGGTGCAACTAAGAGGGTTGGCGTCAGGAAGGGCATCCGGCCATAAAAACATTGCCTCAAAAAGAGAACCATGACAATTACAACTACATATGGGCAGGGTACAGCCCGAAGTGGAGCTCGGTTTCTGAGGTTTGGGACATGGAATGTAGGGACAACGACAGGGAGATCAGGAGAAGTGGTGGAAGTATTGATCAGAAGAAGAGTGGACATATGTTGTGTGCAAGAGACGACATGGAAGGGAAGTGGTGTGAGAATGGTGAAGGGTAGGCAGGGACAGAAATACAAGTTTGTGTGGCAAGGGTGCCCGGAGGGCGTGAATGGTGTTGGTGTCCTGTTTTCTGAGGAGTTTGTAGACAGTGTGGTGAGTGTGACTAGAGTGAGTGATAGGTTGATGATGGTGAAAATGATGATTTGAAAGCTCTTGGTGAACGTCATCTCGAGATATGCTCCGCAGGTTGGTCGGAGCGATGAAGAGAAGGACAAGTTCTGGTGTGCGATAGAGAAGCTGATGGAAAACGTGAAAGATGAGGAAGTTGTTGTGGTAGGAGGAGACCTAAATGGACATGTGGGAAGGAGTATGGACGGTTTTGAGGGAGTTCATGGGGGTTACGGATATGGTGTGAGAAATGGAGAAGGTGAAAGGACTTTGGAGTTTGCTGATGGAGCTGATTTGTTGATTTGTAATACTCAGTTCCAGAAAGGTGATAATAAGCTTGTTACATACACGTCAGGTGGGTCGACGACAACCGTTGACTACCTGATGGTGCGTAGGCGAGATAGGGGGCACCTCCAGGACACAAAGGTGATCCCGGGGGAGGAGGCTGTTTCACAGCACCACTTGGTTGTCTGCGACATAAGGGTGAAAGGTGCGAAGAGAGCTCGGCGGATGAAGTACCAACCGAGAATGAAGGTGTGGAGGTTGAAAGAGGTGACTGTAAGGGAGGCATTAAAAGAGAGGCTGAGTAGGGTAGAGGATGATGTGGTTGAGCTTGAACGTGGTTGGATGTCAATGAAAGATTGTCTGTTGGGAGCCATTGCTGAGGTATGTGGATGGACAAAAGGACCACCGAGGCACTGGGAAACATGGTGGTGGGATGATGAAGTTGGAAAGAGGATTGACGAGAAGAGGCAGAAGTTCAAGGAGTGGCAGAAGGCGATGGGTACGGGAGCAGAAAAAGCAGAGCATGAAAGTTATAAGGCAGCCAAGAAGGCTGCAAAGAAAGAGGTAGCAAAGGCGCAGGAGGCACGCAGGAAAATGTTCGGAGAACGCTTGGATTCGGAAGAGGGTCAGAAAGCAGTATTCAGGATTGCAAAGCAGATAGCGAAAGAGAGGTGTGATGTGATGGGAGTGAGTTGCTTGAAGGATGAAGTGGGACAAATCGTTGTGGACCCAGATGGAATTAAAGGAAGATGGAAAAGATATATGGAAATGCTGTTGAATACAGAGAATGAATGGGATGGCAACATGGAGAGTAACCCAGTTTTAGGACCGGCAGAGAAGATAACTGAGAAGGAAGTTGAGGAAGCGATAAAAGCAATAAAGAGTAGAAAAGCGGGAGGGCCGACGGAAGTTGTGGGAGATATGTTGAAGGCAGCAGGAAGTTGGGGTGTGAAGAGAATGACAGAGATCTGTAATCTGGTGGTGAAAGAAGGTCGCATTCCAGTGGATTGGGAACTGAGTACCCTCATCCCTCTATACAAGGGGAAAGGTGACCCTCTGGAGTGTGGCTCGTACCGAGCGATAAAGTTATTGGAGCATGGAATGAAGGTATTGGAAAGGGTGTTGGAGAGGAGGATAAGGAAGAAGGTGAAGATCGACGAAATGCAGTTTGGATTTATGCCAGGAAGAGGCACGACAGACGCGCTCTTTATTGTGAGGCAGTTGCAGGAAAAGTACATGGAGAAGAGGAAGAAGTTGTTTCTTGGGTTTGTTGATCTGGAGAAAGCATCGATAGGGTTCCACGTGAAGTATTGACATGGTCATTGAGGAAGTTAGGAGTGGAGGAATGGGTGATCAGTGTAGTGATGGCAATGTACAAAAGTGCACACACAGCTGTAAGGATGAAGGACGGGAACAGTGTTGAGTTTGAGGTTGAAGGTCAGAGTGCATCAGGGATTGGTACTAAGTCCACTACTATTTGTAGCTGTGATGGAGGTGCTGGCTCAGAACGTAAAGGAGGGTTTACCGTGGGAGTTGTTGTATGCAGATGATCTGGTGTTGATTGCGGAAAGTATGGATGGACTGAAGGAAAAGATGAACAAGCGGAAGGAATGTCTGGAGACAAAAGGTCTGAAGGTGAATATAGGAAAGACGAAGGTGATGGCAAGTGGTAAAGCATGTGGTGAGGTGGAAAGAGCTGGGAAGTGACCATGTGCTGTGTGCAGGAAGGGTGTCGGAGTGAACTCCATTCAATGTACAATGTGCGCTCAGTGGGTTCATCAAAAATGTAGTGGTCTGAGAGGGTCATTAACCAGTGTGGCAGCTACATTCAAATGTTTGGTGTGCACAGAGGGAGCTGCAGATGGAGGAAATGTTGAGTTGGATCTTGGAGACGGCGTGAAGCTGGAAGGTGTGAAAACATTTTGCTACCTCGGAGACATGCTGAATGGAGAAGGTGGATCAGACTCGACAACGGTTGCTGGAGTGAGATGTGCATGGCAGAAGTTTCGGGAACCGAGTGGCGAGCTGATGAGGAGGGGTGTCGTTGAAGCTGAAGGGAAAGGTGTATGCTGCATGTGTGAGAGGTGTTATGATTTATGGGAGCGAGACATGGGTAATGAACGTAGAGCAGCAACCAAGGTTGGAATGGGTGGAAATGCGAATGGTTCTGTGGATGTGCGGAGTATCGTTGAGAGAGAGGAAGACAAATGATGAATTGCGAAAGATGATGGGAATAGAGCCTGTGATTGATGCTGTGAAGAGGAACAGGTTGAGATGGTTTGGTCATGTGTTGAGGAAGGATGAAAGTGACTGGTTGAGAAGAGTGATGGAAATGGATGTAGAAGGAAGTAGAGGACGGGGAAGACCGAGAAAGACTTGGCTAAAGATGGTGGAAGAAGAAATGCGGGCAAGGGGGTTAACAAGGAGAGATGCAGAAAATAGGGCAAAATGGAAAAGATTGTCATGGGGACCGCAAGACTAACCCCCGCTCAAGCAGGGAAAATGACCTTTAAAATGCATGTTGTTGTTGTTGTATCTGGGTGCTAGAAAACTGAACGATAGAGCCGGTGACCTCATCGACTATATGGGAGAGTTGCCAGAGGGAAGCCTCTCCTGAGAAAAGGCACATGACAGCACGCCTGGTTTTTGAAAATAATGTCACGTGAAAGACTGAGAGCATGAGGCAAAATATTCTGTGGTCTGATGAGACAAAATTGAACACTTTGGCCTGAATGCAAAGTACTACTTTGTCTGACGGAAACCGAGCAAAGCTCAGAACCCATCTAACACCATCCATTCCCTGAAGCATGGTGGTTGTCTTCTATTTTAGGGATGACTCCAAACAACATGACTAGGGTGGTCCACAGATATATATAATTAATCGTTAATACTGTTAAAAATCCATGCTCCACAAGGCTGCCCTTGTTGCTATGTTTATAAAGATCATTCAGTGGCAGGAACTGGGAGTCTTGTAAGGATAGAGAGACCAATGGAGCCAAATACAGGCAAATCCTTGAGGAGAACCTGCTTCAGAGTGCAAAAGACCTTCGACAGCAGCGAAGATTTACATTCCAAAAGGACAATGACCCCAAGCATACAGCCAAAGCAACACTGGAATGGATTCAGAACAAAAATGTGAAAGTCCTTGAGTGGCCTAGCTCAGACATGAATCCCATTCAGAATCTGTGGAAAGACTTGAACATTGCTGTTCACCAGCGTTCCCCATCCAACTTGACAGAGCTTGAGCAAATTTGCAAGGAAGAATATGGGAGAAACTCCCCAAATCCAGATGTGCAAAACTGACACAGACATACCCAAGGAGTGTCATTGTTGTAGTCACTGCCAAAGGCACTTCTATGAAGTATTGACTCAAGGGGTTGAATACTTATGTAAATTAGATAATTCTGTACTATATTTCTTTTATTATTATCTGGTAACAATTTCTAAAGAAAAAAAATTCACTTTGACATTATGGGGCATTATGTGTAGATCACTGACAAAAAAAAAAATCTTAATTCAACCCATATTTAATTCATGCTGCAGCGCAACAAAATGTGAAGCGGTCAAGGGGTGTGAATTCTTTCTGAAGGCACTGGAAGTGTTTGTGCCTCCCTATTTGTTTGTCCTTTCAGCACCTGATGTGTTCCACTTCTTTATTATTGGCATCTTGTCTCTCCCTCCACATACACATTTATAATAAACATTTTAACTGCAACAAGCATCTTCCCACCTTTTGTCTTCCTTCGTGCGAGCAAGCCTCAGTTTCATCTGAACGATCCTTGGAGGATCGGAACTTGTTAAATAGTTAATATTGAATGCAGTAAATTCAAGCCTCTTTTCGGTCATTCGCGGAGGTGTTTATTAGACCTCCCGTGCGGAGCATCCAAGTCAGCTGGGCATCTTACGCGACATTACAACCTTGATATGACTATAAACTTCTCAACATGCTCAAGGAAAGTTAATATTTTCAAGTTATAATATTATTATGGAAAAAAGGCAAAGGCATAATTCTCTTATAACTACAACACACCACACAATCAACCTATTAAATGCCGGAGGCAATAAACATGCAATAGTGTGGAATTTTTAAACTAAGATATGCAATAAACCAGTAGCCATTCAACCAATAACTTAACCTGATACCCAGGGGGACAGAGAGGTTTAACAGACACGTGTGCTGTAAATGGTTGGCTGATAAAACTCATATCTATATATTGTTACGGACACAGCTAAAGATGTTGCTTGACCGAGCGGAATGGCCGCCGTGTTCGTACAGTTTACCCGATTACCCCGAACGTTGGCCAAATCGCGTCAC
Source organism: Myxine glutinosa (assembly GCF_964187855.1). Classification (NCBI taxonomy): domain Eukaryota; kingdom Metazoa; phylum Chordata; class Myxini; order Myxiniformes; family Myxinidae; genus Myxine; species Myxine glutinosa. The sequence goes on along the minus strand of NC_136262.1, from coordinate 126,865,348 downwards.
AGATATTCAATTGGGGAAAACTCTAAAGCGATCGAATGGAAAGAGGAAGAAGAGGACGAAGACGTACAGAAGAGGAACAGGATTTATCATTTATACCACACAAACGAAAAGGAGCAGTCAAGGTTATTTACAGCAGGTGACACAGTGCAAAGATTAGCTTATCTAACTGGCTTACTTAGTCCCAGACAGACCACGGACAAACGGACAAGGCTGACTCACACAGGGATTGATGGCAGGTAGACCGATGGCACAAGGTGCACCTTGGCTCGGGGACAGGATACAGCTCAGTCTTTGGGAGGTCTTTCTTAATGGCAGAGGTCTCTCGGCGCTCGGAGGGTGCGTCCTTTCTCCTTCAGCTCTGCGCGCATCTTACGTCACCACTCCCTCTGCTGCGCATGCTCAACGGGGAGCGACACGCCCTCGGCTGGTTGGTTCCGCCCCAACTGGGGCCGGTCCGCCGCTTCCATTGGGTGCGGGGATTACCGGGCTCCGCCCTTGACGAGGGGCCGACAGGGAGCCCCTGTTTGTTAACCCCGTCGAGCACATGGCCAACCAAACCAAGCCAACCAAGCCGGAGTGAGGACGCGCACTCCCTGCGCTCGTGGTTGTTGTTGTTGTTGTTGTTGTTGTTGTTGCTGTTGTTGTTGTTGTTACTGAGAACTGTGAGGAAGAGCTGCGGGGAGGTATTGGGAGGTCCTAAACTTCCTAACGGTGCCATACAATCACATTCTGGTGCAACGAAGGGTCAGAATAAATGGAAACGAATCCTTAACTGACATAGACTAAGAATAACTAGCAAGATGTCCTATAGTTGTCTACGTGAGATGCGGTGGACCTGGATGCGACATTTAATGGGGGGAAATAGGGAGAGGTCGGGTCTACAGAGTGTTGGTTACAGAAAGTGGGACTAGGGATTGAGGGATTGGGGAGAGTTGGGGAGTATTGAGGAAATAGGGGAATATTTACAAGCGGATATGGATGGATGTAAATCCCATATCCGCAACAATATATTTAGGAGCAAAATGTATATGGACAACCATGCCAACAAGCTACTGGAAATCTGTAGGGATGACTCCAAACAACATGACTAGGGTGGTCCACAGATATATATAATTAATCGTTAATACTGTTAAAAATCCATGCTCCACAAGGCTGCCCTTGTTGCTATGTTTATAAAGATCATATGAACCAAATATGAGGTCAATTGGAACTTACAGTCACGTGAAAAAGTAAGTACACCCCATGTAAAGTTTTGACTATTTCAACATATTTCAACATAAAAATATTTGATCTTCATTTCAACAACATTGAAAGATAAAGGTGATATAATATAACAAATATCATGAAACATTTACATTTTGTATTCCATTGTATAATTTAAATAAACATAAATGCAAATTTCGCATGTGGAAAAGTAAGTACACCCTTGGCTCTAATAGGTGGTATTGCCCCCTTTGGCAGAAACAACCTCAAGTCGGCGTTTCTTATAACTGTCTACCAGTCTCTGACATCGACTGGGAGAAATTTTTGCCCACTCCTCCATGCAGAATTCTTTCAGCTGTGCGATGTTTGAGGGGTTTCTTGCATGCACAGCTCGTTTCAAATCCCCCCACAACATCTCGATGGGATTTAGATCCGGGTTTTGACTTGGCCATTCCAGAACCCTCCATTTCTTTCTTTTCAGCCATTCCTTGGTGGATTTACTGGTATGTTTAGGGTCATTGTCATGTTGCAAGGTCCACCTTCGGTTGAGCTTCAACTTTCCGACAGATGGCCTCACATTATCCTCAAGCACCCTCTGGTACAATGAAGAATTCATAGTGGATTCTATGATGGTGAGCTTCCCAGGCCCTGATGCAGCAAACCTGGCCCAAACCATAATATTTCCACCACCATGCTTTACAGTTGGTATCAGGTTCTTGTGGTCAAATGCTGTCTTTGGTTTTCGCCAAACATGTCTTCTGTTACTGTGGCCAAATAGCTCTACCTTTGACTCATCTGTCCAGAGCACATTGTTCCAGAAGTGCTGGTCTTTGCCGAGGTGTTCATTGGCAAACTTTAGTCTTGCCCTGATGTTCTTTCTGGACAGCAAAGGTTTCCTCCTGGCACACCTCCCATGTAGATCAAATTTGTGCAGCCTCTTTCTAATGGTAGACTCGTGCACTTTGACATCAACAGTGGCAAGAGCTACCTGTAGGTCCCGTGATGACATTATGGGGTTCTTGAGACCTCTTTCAGCATCTTGCAGTCTGCTCTCGGGCTGAACTTGCTGGGGCGGCCTGGCCTGAACAAGTTGGCAGTTGTTTGGAATCTTCTCCACTTGTAGATGATCTTCCGGACAGTCGAATGATTGATTTCAAATTGTTTGGAGATCTTTTTAAATCCCTTCCCAGACTCGTAGGCATCTATAACCTTCTTTCTGAAGGCCTCAGAGAGCTCTTTTGATCTAGGCATGGTGACGCCGCACACTTCAACAACAAAGAGCAAACCAAACTAAATGTCTGAGGTTTAAATAAGACAGGTTCCTCCAAGATCCTCTCCAACGATGTTCTAATCATTTGCACCTGAGCTGGTGCACCTGATTCTAATTTTAGGTATTTGAAGTAATGATAAATGTCGGGGTGTACTTACTTTTTCCACATGCGAAATTTGCATTTTTGTTTATTTAAATTATACAATTGACTACAAAATGTAAATGTTTCATGATATTTGTTATATTATATCACCTTTATCTATCAATATTGCTGAAATGAAGATCAAATAGGTGTATGTTGAAATATGTTGAAAAAGTCAAAACTTTACATGGGGTGTACTTACTTTTTCACATGACTGTATTTAGAGGTTGCTCAAAAAATAACATTTTTAATTTATCCTGTTTTTTTCAGATGGCAGAAACTCGCAGCTCTTCCACAGTTTGGTTGCTGGGCAAGTCTGAAAAGGAAATAATATGTGGGGGACTACAAACCAAAGGACACACATTGCAGAAAATGGTGTACCATCACATACAAGAACACCATACAGTTCGTGAAAGTGCCAAACTTGGTGTACAAGCTGCGTGTGCATACTGGGAGAAAGCACGAATTCCAGTGCAGAGAGCAGATTCCTGTGAGCGCCAACTTTTGAAGTTGTATGATGCCTACAAACTGGTAAAGAAAAATAGAACCAAGACATTCGAAAACTATAGAGTGAAGGAGCAAATGTTCAAAGATGATCTTCAATCCCTCTTCGATATCTCACCAAATGATGCGCTTGAGAAAATGACGAATGAAGAAGACAAAGCATTCCTTATCATGCAGCGTGAGGATCCCTCAAGTTCACGTATGGAATCTGTGGACAACACTCTGGCAGTGAAGGAGAACAGAAAGCGTATCAGGCTTGAGAATGAAGATAAAATAAAGAAGAAACATGCTGCTGAGACTCTAACAGCAATGCAATGTGTTCCATCAACATCGGCTGTGGTTGATGATGATGATGATGAGTCTGAGATTGAAAGCTCCGATTCAGGGGACGACGAATTCAAACTCCAAAGTCCATCTTCTGCCAAACAGGCGAAAAAGGCTCCCATCAAGGTGGAAGGGGGGGGGGGAAGCCCCCCCTTCACATGCCTCCCCCCCAAAGCCCTCTCCCTCCCACAGATCTCTCGATGTCTCTCGGTCCCTGCTCTCAAATGTTGTGTTTGTGTCCTTCCCCCTTTCTCCCCATCTTGTCGACCGCTCCCGATGTTATTCGTTTTATGTGTCGGTTTGTCTTTCTGTGTGATTAATGTTCGCTCTTTCACGAGCCTCGATCTTGTATACAAACAAGTACAAAAAGTTTTAATGAAAACAAAAGCTGCGTCGATGTTACACAATGCCTAGATGCAGCTGTGCCTATAACGTCGATGTTATAGGCACAGGACATTCCTATTAATTCGATTACTTGGTTATTTTTGTGCAAAGTGATAATATATCTCGGCAATTTCCCGTGTGTGGCGACGAATTTTTAATATATCTCGTCATTTTCCTGTCTGTTATTTCAGGCGGTGTATGACTGACCATGCCGCGATTTAAAAAAAAAAAATCTCGGCAATTTTCCGTGTGTGGAGACACGTGAACGAAGCTATGCTCCTCTCTCCACATTATTGTGACGACGAATAATTAAATATTTCATCGTGATGATTGTCATCAAATGGACGAATTTTTAATATATCTCGGCATTTTCCCGTCTGTTATTTCGGGCGGTGTATGACTGAGCATGCCGCGATTTAAACAAAATATATATATCTCGGCATTTTCCCGTCTGTTATTTCGGGCGGTGTATGACTGAGCATGCCACGATTTAAAAAATATATATCTCAATGGGCTTGAAGTTACAGGCCTTTGATAATTCATTTCGTTCTATAAAGGGCAACTTTCATCGGATTTTCTTCCCGTTTTTTTTCAACCGAGTCTAAAACTATGTTAGCGACTGTGAAAAATGAAATGATATATCGAATTTGATTTGAAATAAAACTGTGTGAGAGAGGAAGACACCACGGGCCTACAAAACAGGCCTCAAAGCTATGCGAGTTAATAAAATGGTGGATATTTGTTTATATGAAGCCTCTCCCAAAATGGGTGGAGCTATGGTTCCCAGAATGGGTGGAGCTTCGAGGTTTTGTCTTCTCTCCAAGAAGAAGAAGAAGAAGAAGAAGAAGAAGAAGAACAACAACAACAACAACAGCAGCAATATCTATCAATATTGCTGAAATGAAGATCAAATAGGTGTATGTTGAAATATGTTGTAAAAGTCAAAACTTTACATGGGGTGTACTTACTTTTTCACATGACTGTATTTAGAGGTTGCTCAAAAAATAACATTTTTAATTTATCCTGTTTTTTTCAGATGGCAGAAACTCGCAGCTCTTCCACAGTTTGGTTGCTGGGCAAGTCTGAAAAGGAAATAATATGTGGGGGACTACAAACCAAAGGACACACATTGCAGAAAATGATGTACCATCACATACAAGAACACCATACAGTTCGTGAAAGTGCCAAACTTGGTGTACAAGCTGCGTGTGCATACTGGGAGAAAGCACGAATTCCAGTGCAGAGAGTAGATTCCTGTGAGTGCCAACTTTTGAAGTTGTATGATGCCTACAAACTGGTAAAGAAAAATAGAACCAAGACATTCGAAAACAATAGAGTGAAGGAGCAAATGTTCAAAGATGATCTTCAATCCCTCTTCGATATCTCACCAAATGATGCGCTTGAGAAAATGAAGAATGAAGAAGACAAAAAGCATTCCTTATCATGCAGCGTGAGGATCCCTCAAGTTCACGTATGGAATCTGTGGACAACACTCTGGCAGTGAAGGAGAACAGAAAGTGTATCAGGCTTGAGAATGAAGATAAAAGAAAGAAGAAACATGCTGCTGAGACTCTAACAGAACACTAACACAAGTGCGAAAAGTGTTTTTTCCACATTAATAAAAGTGCAAAAGTGGTTTCCTGCACCAACACAAGTGCGAAAAGTGGTTTTTCAACAATAACACAAGTGCGAAAAGTGTTTTTTCCGCACAAATACAAGTGCAAAAGTGGTTTCCTGCACCAACACAAGTGCGAAAACTGGTTTTTCAACACTAACACAAGTGCGAAAAGTGGTTTTTCAACACTATCACAAGTGCAAAAAGTGTTTTTTCCACACTAATACAAGTGCAAAAGTGGTTTCCTGCACCAACACAAGTGCGAAAACTGGTTTTTCAACACTAACACAAGTGCGAAAAGTGGTTTTTCAACACTAACACAAGTGCGATGGGTGGTTTTTCCACACTAATACAAGTGCAAAAGTGGTTTCCTGCACCAACACAAGTGCGAAAAGTGGTTTTTCAACAGTAACACAAGTGCGAAAAGTGGTTTTTCAACACTAACACAAGTGCGAAAAGTGTTTTTTCCAGACTAATAAAAGTGCAAAAGTGGTTTCCTGCACCAACACAAGTGCGAAAAGTGGTTTTTCAACACTAACACAAGTGCGGAAAGTGATTTTTCAAAACTAACACAAGTGCGAAAAGTGTTTTTTCCACACTAATACAAGTGCAAAAGTGGTTTCCTGCACCAACACAAGTGCGAAAAGTGGTTTTTCAACACTAACACAAGTGCGAAAAGTGGTTTTTCAACACTATCACAAGTGCAAAAAGTGTTTTTCCACACCAATACAAGTGCAAAAGTGGTTTCCTGCACCAACACAAGTGCGAAAAGTGGTTTTTCAACACTAGCACAAGTGCGAAAAGTGGTTTTTCAACACTAAAACAAGTGCGAAAAGTGGTTTTTCAACACTAACACAAGTGCGAAAAGTGGTTTTTCAAAACTAACAGGTGCGAAAAGTGGTTTTTCAACACTATCACAAGTGCAAAAAGTGTTTTTTCCACACTAATACAAGTGCAAAAGTGGTTTCCTGCACCAACACAAGTGCGAAAAGTGGTTTTTCAACACTAACACAAGTTCGAAAAGTGGTTTTTCAACACTAACACAAGTGCGATGGGTGGTTTTTCCACACTAATACAAGTGCAAAAGTGGTTTCCTGCACCAACACAAGTGCGAAAAGTGGTTTTTCAACACTAACACAAGTGCGAAAAGTGGTTTTTCAACACTCACAAGTGCAACAAGTGTTTTTTCCACACTAATACAAGTGCAAAAGTGGTTTCCTGCACCAACACAAGTGCGAAAAGTGGTTTTTCCACACTAATACAAGTGCAAAAGTGGTTTTTCAACACTAACATAAGTGCAAAAAGTGTTTTTTCCACACTAATACAAGTGCAAAAGTGGTTTCCTGCACCAACACAAGTGCGAAAAGTGGTTTTTCAACACTAACACAAGTGCGAAAAATGGTTTTTCAACACTAACACAAGTGCGAAAAGTGTTTTTTCCACACTAATACAAGTGCAAAAGTGGTTTCCTGCACCAACACAAGTGCGAAAAGTGGTTTTTCAACACTAGCACAAGTGCGAAAAGTGGTTTTTCAACACTAAAACAAGTGCGAAAAGCGTTTTTTCAACACTAACACAAGTGCGAAAAGTGGTTTTTCAAAACTAACACAGGTGCGAAAAGTGGTTTTTCAACACTATCACAAGTCCAAAAAGTGTTTTTCCCACACTAATACAAGTGCAAAAGTGGTTTCCTGCACCAACACAAGTTCGAAAAGTGGTTTTTCAACACTAACACAAGTGCGAAAAGTGGTTTTTCAACACTAACACAAGTGCGAAAAGCGTTTTTTCAACACTAACACAAGTGCGAAAAGTGGTTTTTCAAAACTAACACAGGTGCGAAAAGTGGTTTTTCAACACTATCACAAGTGCAAAAAGTGTTTTTTCCACACTAATACAAGTGCAAAAGTGGTTTCCTGCACCAACACAAGTGCGAAAAGTGGTTTTTCAACACTAACACAAGTGCGAAAAGTGGTTTTTCAACACTAACACAAGTGCGAAAAGTGTTTTTTCCACACTAATAAAAGTGCAAAAGTGGTTTCCTGCACCAACACAAGTGCGAAAAGTGGTTTTTCAACACTAACACAAGTGCGGAAAGTGATTTTTCAAAACTAACACAAGTGCGAAAAGTGTTTTTTCCACACTAATACAAGTGCAAAAGTGGTTTCCTGCACCAACACAAGTGCGAAAAGTGGTTTTTCAACACTAACACAAGTGCGAAAAGTGGTTTTTCAACACTATCACAAGTGCAAAAAGTGTTTTTTCCACACCAATACAAGTGCAAAAGTGGTTTCCTGCACCAACACAAGTGCGAAAAGTGGTTTTTCAACACTAGCACAACTGCGAAAAGTGGTTTTTCAACACTAAAACAAGTGCGAAAAGTGGTTTTTCAACACTATCACAAGTGCGAAAAGTGGTTTTTCAACACTATCACAAGTGCAAAAAGTGTTTTTTCCACACTAATACAAGTGCAAAAGTGGTTTCCTGCACCAACACAAGTGCGAAAAGTGGTTTTTCAACACTAACACAAGTGCGAAAAGTGGTTTTTCAACACTAACACAAGTGCGATGGGTGGTTTTTCCACACTAATACAAGTGCAAAAGTGGTTTCCTGCACCAACACAAGTGCGAAAAGTGGTTTTTCAACACTAACACAAGTGCGAAAAGTGGTTTTTCAACACTCAAGTGCAAAAAGTGTTTTTTCCACACTAATACAAGTGCAAAAGTGGTTTCCTGCACCAACACAAGTGCGAAAAGTGGTTTTTCCACACTAATACAAGTGCAAAAGTGGTTTTTCAACACTAACATAAGTGCAAAAAGTGTTTTTTCCACACTAATACAAGTGCAAAAGTGGTTTCCTGCACCAACACAAGTGCGAAAAGTGGTTTTTCAACACTAACACAAGTGCGAAAAGTGGTTTTCTCAACACTAACACAAGTGCGAAAAGTGTTTTTTCCACACTAAAACAAGTGCGAAAAGCGTTTTTTCAACACTAACACAAGTGCGAAAAGTGGTTTTTCAAAACTAACACAGGTGCGAAAAGTGGTTTTTTCCACACTAATACAAGTGCAAAAGTGGTTTCCTGCACCAACACAAGTTCGAAAAGTGGTTTTTCAACACTAACACAAGTGCGAAAAGTGGTTTTTCAACACTATCACAAGTGCAAAAAGTGTTTTTTCCACACTAATACAAGTGCAAAAGTGGTTTCCTGCACCAACACAAGTGCGAAAAGTGGTTTTTCAACACTAACACAAGTGCGAAATGTGGTTTTTCAACACTAACACAAGTGCGAAAAGTGGTTTCCTGCACCAACACAAGTGCGAAAAGTGGTTTTTCCACACTAATACAAGTGCAAAAGTGGTTTCCTGCACCAACACAAGTGCGAAAAGTCGTTTTTCAACACTAACACAAGTGCGAAAAGTGGTTTTTCAACACCATCACAAGTGCAAAAAGTGTTTTTTCCACACTAATACAAGTGCAAAAGTGGTTTCCTGCACCAACACAAGTGCGAAAAGTGGTTTTTCAACACTAACACAAGTGCGAAAAGTGGTTTTTCAACACTAACACAAGTGCGAAAAGTGTTTTTTCCACATTAATACATGTGCAAAAGTGGTTTCCTGCACAAACACAAGTGCGAAAAGTGGTTTTTCAACACTAACACAAGTGCGAAAAGTGGTTTTTCAACACTAACACAAGTGTGAAAAGTGGTTTTTCCACACAAATACAAGTGCAAAAGTGGTTTCCTGCACCAACACAAGTGCGAAAAGTGGTTTTTCAACACTAACACAAGTGCAAAAAGTGGTTTTTCAACACTATCACAAGTGAAAAGTGTTTTATCCACACTAATACAAGTGCAAAAGTGGTTTCCTGCACCAACACAAGTGCGAAAAGTGGTTTTTCCACACTAACACAAGTGCGAAAAGTGGTTTTTCAACACTAATACAAGTGCAAAAGTGGTTTCCTGCACCAACACAAGTGCGAAAAGTGGTTTTTCAACACTAACACAAGTGCGAAAAGTGTTTTTTCCACATTAACACAAGTGCAAAAGTGGTTTCCTGCACCAACACAAGTGCGAAAAGTGGTTTTTCAACACTAACACAAGTGCGAAAAGTGGTTTTTCAACACTAACACAAGTGCGAAAAGCGGTTTTTCAACACTAACACAAGTGCGAAAAGTGGTTTTTCCACACTAATACAAGTGCAAAAGTGGTTTCTTGCACCAACACAAGTGCGAAAAGTGGTTTCTCAACACTAACACAAGTGCGAATAGTGGTCTTTCAACACTAACACAAGTGCGAAAAGTGGTTTTTCAACACTATCACAAGTGCAAAAAGTGTTTTTTCCACACTAATACAAGTGCAAAAGTGGTTTCCTGCACCAACACAAGTGCGAAAAGTGGTTTTTCAACACTAACACAAGTGCGAAAAGTGGTTTTTCAACACTAACACAAGTGCGAAAAGTGGTTTTTCCACACTAATACAAGTGCAAAAGTGGTTTCCTGCACCAACACAAGTGCGAAAAGTGGTTTCTCAACACTAACAAGTGCGAAAAGTGGTTTTTCAACACTAACACAAGTGCGAAAAGTGGTTTTTCAACACTAACACAAGTGCGAAAAGTGGTTTTTCAACACTAACACAAGTGCGAAAAGTGGTTTTTCAACACTAACACAAGTGCGATGGGTGGTTTTTCCACACTAATACAAGTGCAAAAGTGGTTTCCTGCACCAACACAAGTGCGAAAAGTGGTTTTTCAACACTAACACAAGTGTGAAAAGTGGTTTTTCAACACTAACACAAGTGCGAAAAGTGTTTTTTCCACACTAATACAAGTGCAAAAGTGGTTTCCTGCACCAACACAAGTGCGAAAAGTGGTTTTTCAACACTAAAACAAGTGCGAAAAGCGTTTTTTCAACACTAACACAAGTGCGAAAAGTGGTTTTTCAAAACTAACACAGGTGCGAAAAGTGGTTTTTCAACACTATCACAAGTGCAAAAAGTGTTTTTTCCACACTAATACAAGTGCAAAAGTGGTTTCCTGCACCAACACAAGTGCGAAAAGTGGTTTTTCAACACTAACACAAGTGCGAAAAGTGGTTTTTCAACACTAACACATGTGCGAAAAGTGGTTTTTCAACACTAACACAAGTGCGAAAAGTGGTTTTTCAACACTAACACAAGTGCGAAAAGTGGTTTTTCCACACTAACACAAGTGCGAAAAGTGGTTTTTCCACACTAATACAAGTGCAAAAGTGGTTTCCTGCACCAACACAAGTGCGAAAAGTGGTTTTTCAACACTAACACAAGTGCGAAATGTGGTTTTTCAACACTATCACAAGTGCAAAAAGTGTTTTTTCCACACTAATACAAGTGCAAAAGTGGTTTCCTGCACCAACACAAGTGCGAAAAGTGGTTTTTCACAACTAACACAAGTACGAAAAGTGGTCTTTCAACACTAACACAAGTGCGAAAAGTGGTTTTTCAACACTATCACAAGTGCAAAAAGTGTTTTTTCCACACTAATACAAGTGCAAAAGTGGTTTCCTGCACCAACACAAGTTCGAAAAGTGGTTTTTCAACACTAACACAAGTGCGAAAAGTGTTTTTCAACACTATCACAAGTGCAAAAAGTGTTTTTTCCACACAAATACAAGTGGAAAAGTGGTTTCCTGCACCAACACAAGTGCGAAAAGTGGTTTTTCAACACTAACACAAGTGCGAAAAGTGGTTTTTCAACACTATCACAAGTGCAAAAAGTGTTTTTTCCACACAAATACAAGTGCAAAAGTGGTTTCCTGCACCAACACAAGTGCGAAAAGTGGTTTTTCAACACTAACACAAGTGCGAAAAGTGGTTTTTCAACACTAACACAAGTGTGAAAAGTGGTTTTTCCACACAAATACAAGTGCAAAAGTGGTTTCCTGCACCAACACAAGTGCGAAAAGTGGTTTTTCAACACTAACACAAGTGCAAAAAGTGGTTTTTCAACACTATCACAAGTGAAAAGTGTTTTATCCACACTAATACAAGTGCAAAAGTGGTTTCCTGCACCAACACAAGTGCGAAAAGTGGTTTTTCCACACTAACACAAGTGCGAAAAGTGGTTTTTCAACACTAATACAAGTGCAAAAGTGGTTTCCTGCACCAACACAAGTGCGAAAAGTGGTTTTTCAACACTAACACAAGTGCGAAAAGTGTTTTTTCCACATTAACACAAGTGCAAAAGTGGTTTCCTGCACCAACACAAGTGCGAAAAGTGGTTTTTCAACACTAACACAAGTGCGAAAAGTGGTTTTTCAACACTAACACAAGTGCGAAAAGCGGTTTTTCAACACTAACACAAGTGCGAAAAGTGGTTTTTCCACACTAATACAAGTGCAAAAGTGGTTTCTTGCACCAACACAAGTGCGAAAAGTGGTTTCTCAACACTAACACAAGTGCAAATAGTGGTCTTTCAACACTAACACAAGTGCGAAAAGTGGTTTTTCAACACTATCACAAGTGCAAAAAGTGTTTTTTCCACACTAATACAAGTGCAAAAGTGGTTTCCTGCACCAACACAAGTGCGAAAAGTGGTTTTTCAACACTAACACAAGTGCGAAAAGTGGTTTTTCAACACTAACACAAGTGCGAAAAGTGGTTTTTCCACACTAATACAAGTGCAAAAGTGGTTTCCTGCACCAACACAAGTGCGAAAAGTGGTTTCTCAACACTAACAAGTGCGAAAAGTGGTTTTTCAACACTAACACAAGTGCGAAAAGTGGTTTTTCAACACTAACACAAGTGCGAAAAGTGGTTTTTCAACACTAACACAAGTGCGAAAAGTGGTTTTTCAACACTAACACAAGTGCGATGGGTGGTTTTTCCACACTAATACAAGTGCAAAAGTGGTTTCCTGCACCAACACAAGTGCGAAAAGTGGTTTTTCAACACTAACACAAGTGCGAAAAGTGGTTTTTCAACACTAACACAAGTGCGAAAAGTGTTTTTTCCACACTAATACAAGTGCAAAAGTGGTTTCCTGCACCAACACAAGTGCGAAAAGTGGTTTTTCAACACTAAAACAAGTGCGAAAAGCGTTTTTTCAACACTAACACAAGTGCGAAAAGTGGTTTTTCAAAACTAACACAGGTGCGAAAAGTGGTTTTTCAACACTATCACAAGTGCAAAAAGTGTTTTTTCCACACTAATACAAGTGCAAAAGTGGTTTCCTGCACCAACACAAGTGCGAAAAGTGGTTTTTCAGCACTAACACAAGTGCGAAAAGTGGTTTTTCAACACTAACACATGTGCGAAAAGTGGTTTTTCAACACTAACACAAGTGCGAAAAGTGGTTTTTCAACACTAACACAAGTGCGAAAAGTGGTTTTTCCACACTAACACAAGTGCGAAAAGTGGTTTTTCCACACTAATACAAGTGCAAAAGTGGTTTCCTGCACCAACACAAGTGCGAAAAGTGGTTTTTCAACACTAACACAAGTGCGAAATGTGGTTTTTCAACACTATCACAAGTGCAAAAAGTGTTTTTTCCACACTAATACAAGTGCAAAAGTGGTTTCCTGCACCAACACAAGTGCGAAAAGTGGTTTTTCACAACTAACACAAGTACGAAAAGTGGTCTTCAAACACTAACACAAGTGCGAAAAGTGGTTTTTCAACACTATCACAAGTGCAAAAAGTGTTTTTTCCACACTAATACAAGTGCAAAAGTGGTTTCCTGCACCAACACAAGTTCGAAAAGTGGTTTTTCAACACTAACACAAGTGCGAAAAGTGTTTTTCAACACTATCACAAGTGCAAAAAGTGTTTTTTCCACACAAATACAAGTGCAAAAGTGGTTTCCTGCACCAACACAAGTGCGAAAAGTGGTTTTTCAACACTAACACAAGTGCGAAAAGTGGTTTATCCACACTAATACAAGTGCAAAAGTGGTTTCCTCCACCAACACAAGTGCGAAAAGTGGTTTTTCCACACTAATACAAGTGCAAAAGTGGTTTCCTGCACCAACACAAGTGCGAAAAGTGGTTTTTCAACACTAACACAAGTGCGAAAAGTGGTTTTTCAACACTATCACAAGTGCAAAAAGTGTTTTTTCCACACAAATACAAGTGCAAAAGTGGTTTCCTGCACCAACACAAGTGCGAAAAGTGGTTTTTCAACACTAACACAAGTGCGAAAAGTGCAAAAAGTGTTTTTCACAAGTGCAAAAAGTGTTTTTTCCACACTAACAGTGCACACGAAAAGTTTTTCAGAAGTGCAAAAAGTGTTTTTTCCACACTAACAGTCCACACGAAAAGTGCAAAAAGTGTTTATCACAAGTGCAAAAAGTGTTTTTTCCACAGTAACACAAGTGCACAAAGTGGTTTTTCCACACTAATACAAGTGCAAAAGTGGTTTCCTGCACCAACACAAGTGCAAAAAGTGGTTTTTCAACACGAACACAAGTGCGAAAAGTGGTTTTTCAACACTATCACAAGTGCAAAAAGTGTTTTTTCCACACAAATACAAGTGCAAAAGTGGTTTCCTGCACCAACACAAGTGCGAAAAGTGGTTTTTCAACACTAACACAAGTGCGAAAAGTGGTTTTTCAACACTAACAAGTGCGAAAAGTGGTTTTTCCACACTAAGACAAGTGCAAAAGTGGTTTCCTGCACCAACACAAGTGCGAAAAGTGGTTTTTCAACACTAACACAAGTGCGAAAAGTGGTTTTTCAACACTATCACAAGTGCAAAAAGTGTTTTTTCCACAATAATACAAGTGCAAAAGTGGTTTCCTGCACCAACACAAGTGCGAAAAGTGGTTTTCAACACTAACAAAAGTGCGAAAAGTGGTTTTTCAACACTAACACAAGTGCGAAAAGTGGTTTTTCAACAGTAATACAAGTGCAAAAGTGGTTTTTCAACACTAACACAAGTGCGAAAAGTGGTTTTTCAACACTAACACAAGTACGAAAAGTGGTTTTTCCACACTAATACAAGTGCAAAAGTGGTTTCCTGCACCAACACAAGTGCGAAAAGTGGTTTTTCAACCCTAACACAAGTGCGAAAAGTGGTTTTTCAACACTAACACAAGTGCGAAAAGTGGTTTTTCCACACTAATACAAGTGCACGAGTGGTTTCCTGCACCAACACAAGTGCGAAAGGTGGTTTTTCAACACTAATACAAGTGCAAAAGTGGTTTCCTGTACCAACACAAGTGCGAAAAGTGGTTTTTCAACACTAACACACGTGCGAAAAGTGGTTTTTCAACACTAACACAAGTGCGAAAAGTGGTTTTTCAACACTAACACAAGTGCGAAAAGTGTTTTTTCCACACTAATACAAGTGCAAAAGTGGTTTCCTGCACCAACACAAGTGCGAAAAGTGGTTTTTCAACACTAACACAAGTGCGAAAAGTGGTTTTTCCACACTAATACAAGTGCACGAGTGGTTTCCTGCACCAACACAAGTGCGAAAAGTGGTTTTTCAACACTAACACAAGTGCGAAAAGTGGTTTTTCAACACTATCACAAGTGCAAAAAGTGTTTTTTCCTCACTAATACAAGTGCAAAACTGGTTTCCTGCACCAACACAAGTGCGAAAAGTGGTTTTTCAACACTAATACAAGTGCAAAAGTGGTTTCCTGCACCAACACAAGTGCGAAAAGTGGTTTTTCAACACTAACATAAGTGCAAAAAGTGGTTTTTCCACACTAATACAAGTGCAAAAGTGGTTTCCTGCACCAACACAAGTGCGAAAAGTGGTTTTTCAACACTAACACAAGTGCGAAAAGTGGTTTTTCCACACTAATACAAGTGCAAAAGTGGTTTCCTGCACCAACACAAGTGCGAAAAGTGGTTTTTCAACACCAACACAAGTGCGAAAAGTGGTGTTTCCACACTAATACAAGTGGAAAAGTGGTTTGCTGCACCAACACAAGTGCGAAAAGTGGTTTTTCAACACTATCACAAGTGCAAAAAGTGTTTTTCCACACTAATACAAGTGCAAAAGTGGTTTCCTGCACCAACACAAGTGCGAAAAGTGGTTTTTCAACACTAACACAAGTACGAAAAGTGGTTTTTCAACACTATCACAAGTGCAAAAAGTGTTTTTTCCACAATAATACAAGTGCAAAAGTGGTTTCCTGCACCAACACAGGTGCAAAAAGTGTTTTTTCCACACTAATACAAGTGCAAAAGTGGTTTCCTGCACCAACACAAGTGCGAAAAGTGGTTTTTCAACACTAACACAAGTGCGAAAAGTGGTTTTTCAACACTAACACAAGTGCGAAAAGTGGTTTTTCCACACTAATACAAGTGCAAAAGTGGTTTCCTGCACCAACACAAGTGCAAAAAGTGGTTTTTCAACACTATCACAAGTGCAAAAGTGGTTTCCTGCACCAACACAAGTGCGAAAAGTGGTTTTTCAACACTATCACAAGTGCAAAAAGTGTTTTTCCACACTAATACAAGTGCAAAAGTGGTTTCCTGCACCAACACAAGTGCGAAAAGTGGTTTTTCAACACTAACACAAGTGCGAAAAGTGGTTTTTCAACACTATCACAAGTGCAAAAAGTGTTTTTTCCACACAAATACAAGTGCAAAAGTGGTTTCCTGCACCAACACAAGTGCGAAAAGTGGTTTTTCAACACTAACACAAGTGCGAAAAGTGGTTTTTCAACACTAACAAGTGCGAAAAGTGGTTTTTCCACACGAAGACAAGTGCAAAAGTGGTTTCCTGCACCAACACAAGTGCGAAAAGAGTTTTTTCAACACTAACACAAGTGCGAAAAGTGGTTTTTCAACACTATCACAAGTGCAAAAAGTGTTTTTTCCACAATAATACAAGTGCAAAAGTGGTTTCCTGCACCAACACAAGTGCGAAAAGTGGTTTTCAACACTAACAAAAGTGCGAAAAGTGGTTTTTCAACACTAACACAAGTGCGAAAAGTGTTTTTTCAACAGTAATACAAGTGCAAAAGTGGTTTTTCAACACTAACACAAGTGCGAAAAGTGGTTTTTCAACACTAACACAAGTACGAAAAGTGGTTTTTCCACACTAATACAAGTGCAAAAGTGGTTTCCTGCACCAACACAAGTGCGAAAAGTGGTTTTTCAACCCTAACACAAGTGCGAAAAGTGGTTTTTCAACACTAACACAAGTGCGAAAAGTGGTTTTTCCACACTAATACAAGTGCACGAGTGGTTTCCTGCACCAACACAAGTGCGAAAGGTGGTTTTTCAACACTAATACAAGTGCAAAAGTGGTTTCCTGTACCAACACAAGTGCGAAAAGTGGTTTTTCAACACTAACACAAGTGCGAAAAGTGGTTTTTCAACACTAACACAAGTGCGAAAAGTGGTTTTTCCACTAACACAAGTGCGAAAAGTGTTTTTTCCACACTAATACAAGTGCAAAAGTGGTTTCCTGCACCAACACAAGTGCGAAAAGTGGTTTTTCAACACTAACACAAGTGCGAAAAGTGGTTTTTCAACACTATCACAAGTGCGAAAAGTGGTTTTTCAACACTAACACAAGTGCGAAAAGTGGTTTTTTCACACTAATACAAGTGCACGAGTGGTTTCCTGCACCAACACAAGTGCGAAAAGTGGTTTTTCAACACTAACACAAGTGCGAAAAGTGGTTTTTCAACACTATCACAAGTGCAAAAAGTGTTTTTTCCACACTAATACAAGTGCAAAACTGGTTTCCTGCACCAACACAAGTGCGAAAAGTGGTTTTTCAACACTAATACAAGTGCAAAAGTGGTTTCCTGCACCAACACAAGTGCGAAAAGTGGTTTTTCAACACTAACACAAGTGCAAAAAGTGGTTTTTCCACACTAATACAAGTGCAAAAGTGGTTTCCTGCACCAACACAAGTGCGAAAAGTGGTTTTTCAACACTAACACAAGTGCGAAAAGTGGTTTTTCCACACTAATACAAGTGCAAAAGTGGTTTCCTGCACCAACACAAGTGCGAAAAGTGGTTTTTCAACACCAACACAAGTGCGAAAAGTGGTGTTTCCACACTAATACAAGTGGAAAAGTGGTTTCCTGCACCAACACAAGTGCGAAAAGTGGTTTTTCAACACTATCACAAGTGCAAAAAGTGTTTTTCCACACTAATACAAGTGCAAAAGTGGTTTCCTGCACCAACACAAGTGCGAAAAGTGGTTTTTCAACACTAACACAAGTACGAAAAGTGGTTTTTCAACACTATCATAAGTGCAAAAAGTGTTTTTTCCACTCTAATACAAGTGCAAAAGTGGTTTCCTGCACCAACACAGGTGCAAAAAGTGTTTTTTCCACACTAATACAAGTGCAAAAGTGGTTTCCTGCACCAACACAAGTGCGAAAAGTGGTTTTTCAACACTAACACAAGTGCGAAAAGTGGTTTTTCAACACTAACACAAGTGCGAAAAGTGGTTTTTCCACACTAATACAAGTGCAAAAGTGGTTTCCTGCACCAACACAAGTGCAAAAAGTGGTTTTTCAACACTATCACAAGTGCAAAAGTGGTTTCCTGCACCAACACAAGTGCGAAAAGTGGTTTTTCAACACTATCACAAGTGCAAAAAGTGTTTTTCCACACTAATACAAGTGCAAAAGTGGTTTCCTGCACCAACACAAGTGCGAAAAGTGGTTTTTCAACACTAACACAAGTGCGAAAAGTGGTTTTTCAACACTATCACAAGTGCAAAAAGTGTTTTTTCCACACTAATACAAGTGCAAAAGTGGTTTCCTGCACCAACACAAGTGCAAAAAGTGTTTTTTCCATACTAATACAAGTGCAAAAGTGGTTTCCTGCACCAACACAAGTGCAAAAAGTGGTTTTTCAACACTAACACAAGTGCGAAAAGTGGTTTTTCCACACTAATACAAGTGCAAAAGTGGTTTCCTGCACCAACACAAGTGCGAAAAGTGGTTTTTCAACACTAACACAAGTGCGAAAAGTGGTTTTTCCACACTAATACAACTGCAAAAGTGGTTTCCTGCACCAACACAAGTGCGAAAAGTGGTTTTTCAACACTAACACAAGTGCGAAAAGTGGTTTTTCCACACTAATACAAGTGCAAAAGTGCGTGCAAAAGCGCAAAAGTGCGGCTTCAAGCCAAAGTCGATCCGCTCCAGTGATCGTCAGAACAATGTCTAATCGAGACCTGCACCAACACAAGTGCGAAAAGTGGTTTTTCAACACTAACACAAGTGTGAAAAGTGGTTTTTCAACACTAACACAAGTGCAAAAAGTGGTTTTTCCACACTAACACAAGTGCAAAAGTGGTTTCCTGCACCAACACAAGTGCGAAAAGTGGTTTTTCAACACTATCACAAGTGCAAAAAGTGTTTTTCCACACTAATACAAGTGCAAAAGTGGTTTCCTGCACCAACACAAGTGCGAAAAGTGGTTTTTCAACACAAACACAAGTGCGAAAAGTGGTTTTTCAACACTATCACAAGTGCGAAAAGTGGTTTTTCAACACTAACACAAGTGCGAAAAGTGGTTTTTCAACACTATCACAAGTGCGAAAAGTGGTTTTTCCACACTAATACAAGTGCAAAAGTGGTTTCCTGCACCAACACAAGTGCGAAAAGTGGTTTTTCAACACTAACACATGTGCGAAAAGTGGTTTTTCAACACTAACACAAGTGCGAAAAGTGGTTTTTCAACACTAACACAAGTGCGAAAAGTGGTTTTTCCACAGTAATACAAGTGCAAAAGTGGTTTCCTGCACCAACACAAGTGCGAAAAGTCGTTTTTCACCACTAACACAAGTGCGAAAAGTGGTTTTTCAACACCATCACAAGTGCAAAAAGTGTTTTTTCCACACTAATACAAGTGCAAAAGTGGTTTCCTGCACCAACACAAGTGCGAAAAGTGGTTTTTCAACACTAACACAAGTGCGAAAAGTGGTTTTTCAACACTAACACAAGTGCGAAAAGTGTTTTTTCCACATTAATACATGTGCAAAAGTGGTTTCCTGCACCAACACAAGTTCGAAAAGTGGTTTTTCAACACTAACACAAGTGCGAAAAGTGGTTTTTCAACACTAACACAAGTGTGAAAAGTGGTTTTTCCACACAAATACAAGTGCAAAAGTGGTTTCCTGCACCAACACAAGTGCGAAAAGTGGTTTTTCAACACTAACACAAGTGCAAAAAGTGGTTTTTCAACACTATCACAAGTGAAAAGTGTTTTTCCACACTAATACAAGTGCAAAAGTGGTTTCCTGCACCAACACAAGTGCGAAAAGTGGTTTTTCCACACTAACACAAGTGCGAAAAGTGGTTTTTCAACACTATCACAAGTGAAAAGTGTTTTTTCCACACTAATACAAGTGCAAAAGTGGTTTCCTGCACCAACACAAGTGCGAAAAGTGGTTTTTCAACACTAACACAAGTGCGAAAAGTGGTTTTTTCCACGCTAATACAAGTGCAAAAGTGGTTTCCTGCACCAACACAAGTGCGAAAAGTGGTTTTTCAACACTAACACAAGTGCGAAAAGTGTTTTTTCCACACTAACACAAGTGCAAAAGTGGTTTCCTGCACCAACACAAGTGCGAAAAGTGGTTTTTCAACACTAACACAAGTGCGAAAAGTGGTTTTTCAACACTAACACAAGTGCGAAAAGCGGTTTTTCAACCCTAACACAAGTGCGAAAAGTGGTTTTTCCACACTAATACAAGTGCAAAAGTGGTTTCTTGCACCAACACAAGTGCGAAAAGTGGTTTCTCAACACTAACACAAGTGCGAATAGTGGTCTTTCAACACTAACACAAGTGCGAAAAGTGGTTTTTCAACACTATCACAAGTGCAAAAAGTGTTTTTTCCACACTAATACAAGTGCAAAAGTGGTTTCCTGCACCAACACAAGTGCGAAAAGTGGTTTTTCAACACTAACACAAGTGCGAAAAGTGGTTTTTCAACACTAACACAAGTGCGAAAAGTGGTTTTTCCACACTAATACAAGTGCAAAAGTGGTTTCCTGCACCAACACAAGTGCGAAAAGTGGTTTTTCAACACTAACAAGTGCGAAAAGTGGTTTTTCAACACTAACACAAGTGCGAAAAGTGGTTTTTCAACACTAACACAAGTGCGAAAAGTGGTTTTTCAACACTAACACAAGTGCGAAAAGTGGTTTTCCAACACTAACACAAGTGCGATGGGTGGTTTTTCCACACTAATACAAGTGCAAAAGTGGTTTCCTGCACCAACACAAGTGCGAAAAGTGGTTTTTCAACACTAACACAAGTGCGAAAAGTGGTTTTTCAACACTAACACAAGTGCGAAAAGTGTTTTTTCCACACTAATACAAGTGCAAAAGTGGTTTCCTGCACCAACACAAGTGCGAAAAGTGGTTTTTCAACACTAGCACAAGTGCGAAAAGTGGTTTTTCAACACTAAAACAAGTGCGAAAAGCGTTTTTTCAACACTAACACAAGTGCGAAAAGTGGTTTTTCAAAACTAACACAGGTGCGAAAAGTGGTTTTTCAACACTATCACAAGGGCAAAAAGTGTTTTTTCCACACTAATACAAGTGCAAAAGTGGTTTCCTGCACCAACACAAGTGCGAAAAGTGGTTTTTCAACACTAACACAAGTGCGAAAAGTGGTTTTCTCAACACTAACACAAGTGCGAAAAGGGTTTTTTCCACACTAAAACAAGTGCGAAAAGCGTTTTTTCAACACTAACACAAGTGCGAAAAGTGGTTTTTCAAAACTAACACAGGTGCGAAAAGTGGTTTTTCAACACTATCACAAGTGCAAAAAGTGTTTTTTCCACACTAATACAAGTGCAAAAGTGGTTTCCTGCACCAACACAAGTTCGAAAAGTGGTTTTTCAACACTAACACAAGTGCGAAAAGTGGTTTTTCAACACTATCACAAGTGCAAAAAGTGTTTTTTCCACACTAATACAAGTGCAAAAGTGGTTTCCTGCACCAACACAAGTGCGAAAAGTGGTTTTTCAACACTAACACAAGTGCGAAAAGTGGTTTTTCAACACTAACACATGTGCGAAAAGTGGTTTTTCAACAATAACACAAGTGTGAAAAGTGGTTTTTCAACACTAACACAAGTGCGAAAAGTGGTTTTTCCACACTAATACAAGTGCAAAAGTGGTTTCCTGCACCAACACAAGTGCGAAAAGTCGTTTTTCAACACTAACACAAGTGCGAAAAGTGGTTTTTCAACACCATCACAAGTGCAAAAAGTGTTTTTTCCACACTAATACAAGTGCAAAAGTGGTTTCCTGCACCAACACAAGTGCGAAAAGTGGTTTTTCAACACTAACACAAGTGCGAAAAGTGGTTTTTCAACACTATCACAAGTGCAAAAAGTGTTTTTTTCCACACTAATACAAGTGCAAAAGTGGTTTCCTGCACCAACACAAGTGCAAAAAGTGTTTTTTTCCATACTAATACAAGTGCAAAAGTGGTTTCCTGCACCAACACAAGTGCAAAAAGTGGTTTTTCAACACTAACACAAGTGCGAAAAGTGGTTTTTCCACACTAATACAAGTGCAAAAGTGGTTTCCTGCACCAACACAAGTGCGAAAACTGGTTTTTCAACACTAACACAAGTGCGAAAAGTGGTTTTTCCACACTAATACAACTGCAAAAGTGGTTTCCTGCACCAACACAAGTGCGAAAAGTGGTTTTTCAACACTAACACAAGTGCGAAAAGTGGTTTTTCCACACTAATACAAGTGCAAAAGTGCGTGCAAAAGCGCAAAAGTGCGGCTTCAAGCCAAAGTCGATCCGCTCCAGTGATCGTCAGAACAATGTCTAATCGAGACCTGCACCAACACAAGTGCGAAAAGTGGTTTTTCAACACTAACACAAGTGCGAAAAGTGGTTTTTCAACACTAACACAAGTGCAAAAAGTGGTTTTTCCACACTAACACAAGTGCAAAAGTGGTTTCCTGCACCAACACAAGTGCGAAAAGTGGTTTTTCAACACTATCACAAGTGCAAAAAGTGTTTTTCCACACTAATACAAGTGCAAAAGTGGTTTCCTGCACCAACACAAGTGCGAAAAGTGGTTTTTCAACACAAACACAAGTGCGAAAAGTGGTTTTTCAACACTATCACAAGTGCGAAAAGTGGTTTTTCAACACTAACACAAGTGCGAAAAGTGGTTTTTCAACACTATCACAAGTGCGAAAAGTGGTTTTTCCACACTAATACAAGTGCAAAAGTGGTTTCCTGCACCAACACAAGTGCGAAAAGTGGTTTTTCAACACTAACACATGTGCGAAAAGTGGTTTTTCAACACTAACACAAGTGCGAAAAGTGGTTTTTCAACACTAACACAAGTGCGAAAAGTGGTTTTTCCACAGTAATACAAGTGCAAAAGTGGTTTCCTGCACCAACACAAGTGCGAAAAGTCGTTTTTCACCACTAACACAAGTGCGAAAAGTGGTTTTTCAACACCATCACAAGTGCAAAAAGTGTTTTTTCCACACTAATACAAGTGCAAAAGTGGTTTCCTGCACCAACACAAGTGCGAAAAGTGGTTTTTCAACACTAACACAAGTGCGAAAAGTGGTTTTTCAACACTAACACAAGTGCGAAAAGTGTTTTTTCCACATTAATACATGTGCAAAAGTGGTTTCCTGCACCAACACAAGTTCGAAAAGTGGTTTTTCAACACTAACACAAGTGCGAAAAGTGGTTTTTCAACACTAACACAAGTGTGAAAAGTGGTTTTTCCACACAAATACAAGTGCAAAAGTGGTTTCCTGCACCAACACAAGTGCGAAAAGTGGTTTTTCAACACTAACACAAGTGCAAAAAGTGGTTTTTCAACACTATCACAAGTGAAAAGTGTTTTTCCACACTAATACAAGTGCAAAAGTGGTTTCCTGCACCAACACAAGTGCGAAAAGTGGTTTTTCCACACTAACACAAGTGCGAAAAGTGGTTTTTCAACACTATCACAAGTGAAAAGTGTTTTTTCCACACTAATACAAGTGCAAAAGTGGTTTCCTGCACCAACACAAGTGCGAAAAGTGGTTTTTCAACACTAACACAAGTGCGAAAAGTGGTTTTTTCCACGCTAATACAAGTGCAAAAGTGGTTTCCTGCACCAACACAAGTGCGAAAAGTGGTTTTTCAACACTAACACAAGTGCGAAAAGTGTTTTTTCCACACTAACACAAGTGCAAAAGTGGTTTCCTGCACCAACACAAGTGCGAAAAGTGGTTTTTCAACACTAACACAAGTGCGAAAAGTGGTTTTTCAACACTAACACAAGTGCGAAAAGCGGTTTTTCAACCCTAACACAAGTGCGAAAAGTGGTTTTTCCACACTAATACAAGTGCAAAAGTGGTTTCTTGCACCAACACAAGTGCGAAAAGTGGTTTCTCAACACTAACACAAGTGCGAATAGTGGTCTTTCAACACTAACACAAGTGCGAAAAGTGGTTTTTCAACACTATCACAAGTGCAAAAAGTGTTTTTTCCACACTAATACAAGTGCAAAAGTGGTTTCCTGCACCAACACAAGTGCGAAAAGTGGTTTTTCAACACTAACACAAGTGCGAAAAGTGGTTTTTCAACACTAACACAAGTGCGAAAAGTGGTTTTCCCACACTAATACAAGTGCAAAAGTGGTTTCCTGCACCAACACAAGTGCGAAAAGTGGTTTTTCAACACTAACAAGTGCGAAAAGTGGTTTTTCAACACTAACACAAGTGCGAAAAGTGGTTTTTCAACACTAACACAAGTGCGAAAAGTGGTTTTTCAACACTAACACAAGTGCGAAAAGTGGTTTTCCAACACTAACACAAGTGCGATGGGTGGTTTTTCCACACTAATACAAGTGCAAAAGTGGTTTCCTGCACCAACACAAGTGCGAAAAGTGGTTTTTCAACACTAACACAAGTGCGAAAAGTGTTTTTTCCACACTAATACAAGTGCAAAAGTGGTTTCCTGCACCAACACAAGTGCGAAAAGTGGTTTTTCAACACTAGCACAAGTGCGAAAAGTGGTTTTTCAACACTAAAACAAGTGCGAAAAGCGTTTTTTCAACACTAACACAAGTGCGAAAAGTGGTTTTTCAAAACTAACACAGGTGCGAAAAGTGGTTTTTCAACACTATCACAAGGGCAAAAAGTGTTTTTTCCACACTAATACAAGTGCAAAAGTGGTTTCCTGCACCAACACAAGTGCGAAAAGTGGTTTTTCAACACTAACACAAGTGCGAAAAGTGGTTTTTCAACACTATCACAAGTGCAAAAAGTGTTTTTTCCACACTAATACAAGTGCAAAAGTGGTTTCCTGCACCAACACAAGTGCAAAAAGTGTTTTTTCCATACTAATACAAGTGCAAAAGTGGTTTCCTGCACCAACACAAGTGCAAAAAGTGGTTTTTCAACACTAACACAAGTGCGAAAAGTGGTTTTTCCACACTAATACAAGTGCAAAAGTGGTTTCCTGCACCAACACAAGTGCGAAAAGTGGTTTTTCAACACTAACACAAGTGCGAAAAGTGGTTTTTCCACACTAATACAACTGCAAAAGTGGTTTCCTGCACCAACACAAGTGCGAAAAGTGGTTTTTCAACACTAACACAAGTGCGAAAAGTGGTTTTTCCACACTAATACAAGTGCAAAAGTGCGTGCAAAAGCGCAAAAGTGCGGCTTCAAGCCAAAGTCGATCCGCTCCAGTGATCGTCAGAACAATGTCTAATCGAGACCTGCACCAACACAAGTGCGAAAAGTGGTTTTTCAACACTAACACAAGTGCGAAAAGTGGTTTTTCAACACTATCACAAGTGCAAAAAGTGTTTTTTCCACACTAATACAAGTGCAAAAGTGGTTTCCTGCACCAACACAAGTGCGAAAAGTGGTTTTTCAACACTAACACAAGTGCGAAAAGTGGTTTTTCAACACTAACACATGTGCGAAAAGTGGTTTTTCAACAATAACACAAGTGTGAAAAGTGGTTTTTCAACACTAACACAAGTGCGAAAAGTGGTTTTTCCACACTAATACAAGTGCAAAAGTGGTTTCCTGCACCAACACAAGTGCGAAAAGTCGTTTTTCAACACTAACACAAGTGCGAAAAGTGGTTTTTCAACACCATCACAAGTGCAAAAAGTGTTTTTTCCACACTAATACAAGTGCAAAAGTGGTTTCCTGCACCAACACAAGTGCGAAAAGTGGTTTTTCAACACTAACACAAGTGCGAAAAGTGGTTTTTCAACACTATCACAAGTGCAAAAAGTGTTTTTTCCACACTAATACAAGTGCAAAAGTGGTTTCCTGCACCAACACAAGTGCAAAAAGTGTTTTTTCCATACTAATACAAGTGCAAAAGTGGTTTCCTGCACCAACACAAGTGCAAAAAGTGGTTTTTCAACACTAACACAAGTGCGAAAAGTGGTTTTTCCACACTAATACAAGTGCAAAAGTGGTTTCCTGCACCAACACAAGTGCGAAAACTGGTTTTTCAACACTAACACAAGTGCGAAAAGTGGTTTTTCCACACTAATACAACTGCAAAAGTGGTTTCCTGCACCAACACAAGTGCGAAAAGTGGTTTTTCAACACTAACACAAGTGCGAAAAGTGGTTTTTCCACACTAATACAAGTGCAAAAGTGCGTGCAAAAGCGCAAAAGTGCGGCTTCAAGCCAAAGTCGATCCGCTCCAGTGATCGTCAGAACAATGTCTAATCGAGACCTGCACCAACACAAGTGCGAAAAGTGGTTTTTCAACACTAACACAAGTGCGAAAAGTGGTTTTTCAACACTAACACAAGTGCAAAAAGTGGTTTTTCCACACTAACACAAGTGCAAAAGTGGTTTCCTGCACCAACACAAGTGCGAAAAGTGGTTTTTCAACACTATCACAAGTGCAAAAAGTGTTTTTCCACACTAATACAAGTGCAAAAGTGGTTTCCTGCACCAACACAAGTGCGAAAAGTGGTTTTTCAACACAAACACAAGTGCGAAAAGTGGTTTTTCAACACTATCACAAGTGCGAAAAGTGGTTTTTCAACACTAACACAAGTGCGAAAAGTGGTTTTTCAACACTATCACAAGTGCGAAAAGTGGTTTTTCCACACTAATACAAGTGCAAAAGTGGTTTCCTGCACCAACACAAGTGCGAAAAGTGGTTTTTCAACACTAACACATGTGCGAAAAGTGGTTTTTCAACACTAACACAAGTGCGAAAAGTGGTTTTTCAACACTAACACAAGTGCGAAAAGTGGTTTTTCCACAGTAATACAAGTGCAAAAGTGGTTTCCTGCACCAACACAAGTGCGAAAAGTCGTTTTTCACCACTAACACAAGTGCGAAAAGTGGTTTTTCAACACCATCACAAGTGCAAAAAGTGTTTTTTCCACACTAATACAAGTGCAAAAGTGGTTTCCTGCACCAACACAAGTGCGAAAAGTGGTTTTTCAACACTAACACAAGTGCGAAAAGTGGTTTTTCAACACTAACACAAGTGCGAAAAGTGTTTTTTCCACATTAATACATGTGCAAAAGTGGTTTCCTGCACCAACACAAGTTCGAAAAGTGGTTTTTCAACACTAACACAAGTGCGAAAAGTGGTTTTTCAACACTAACACAAGTGTGAAAAGTGGTTTTTCCACACAAATACAAGTGCAAAAGTGGTTTCCTGCACCAACACAAGTGCGAAAAGTGGTTTTTCAACACTAACACAAGTGCAAAAAGTGGTTTTTCAACACTATCACAAGTGAAAAGTGTTTTTCCACACTAATACAAGTGCAAAAGTGGTTTCCTGCACCAACACAAGTGCGAAAAGTGGTTTTTCCACACTAACACAAGTGCGAAAAGTGGTTTTTCAACACTATCACAAGTGAAAAGTGTTTTTTCCACACTAATACAAGTGCAAAAGTGGTTTCCTGCACCAACACAAGTGCGAAAAGTGGTTTTTCAACACTAACACAAGTGCGAAAAGTGGTTTTTTCCACGCTAATACAAGTGCAAAAGTGGTTTCCTGCACCAACACAAGTGCGAAAAGTGGTTTTTCAACACTAACACAAGTGCAAAAAGTGTTTTTTCCACACTAACACAAGTGCAAAAGTGGTTTCCTGCACCAACACAAGTGCGAAAAGTGGTTTTTCAACACTAACACAAGTGCGAAAAGTGGTTTTTCAACACTAACACAAGTGCGAAAAGCGGTTTTTCAACCCTAACACAAGTGCGAAAAGTGGTTTTTCCACACTAATACAAGTGCAAAAGTGGTTTCTTGCACCAACACAAGTGCGAAAAGTGGTTTCTCAACACTAACACAAGTGCGAATAGTGGTCTTTCAACACTAACACAAGTGCGAAAAGTGGTTTTTCAACACTATCACAAGTGCAAAAAGTGTTTTTTCCACACTAATACAAGTGCAAAAGTGGTTTCCTGCACCAACACAAGTGCGAAAAGTGGTTTTTCAACACTAACACAAGTGCGAAAAGTGGTTTTTCAACACTAACACAAGTGCGAAAAGTGGTTTTCCCACACTAATACAAGTGCAAAAGTGGTTTCCTGCACCAACACAAGTGCGAAAAGTGGTTTTTCAACACTAACAAGTGCGAAAAGTGGTTTTTCAACACTAACACAAGTGCGAAAAGTGGTTTTTCAACACTAACACAAGTGCGAAAAGTGGTTTTTCAACACTAACACAAGTGCGAAAAGTGGTTTTCCAACACTAACACAAGTGCGATGGGTGGTTTTTCCACACTAATACAAGTGCAAAAGTGGTTTCCTGCACCAACACAAGTGCGAAAAGTGGTTTTTCAACACTAACACAAGTGCGAAAAGTGTTTTTTCCACACTAATACAAGTGCAAAAGTGGTTTCCTGCACCAACACAAGTGCGAAAAGTGGTTTTTCAACACTAGCACAAGTGCGAAAAGTGGTTTTTCAACACTAAAACAAGTGCGAAAAGCGTTTTTTCAACACTAACACAAGTGCGAAAAGTGGTTTTTCAAAACTAACACAGGTGCGAAAAGTGGTTTTTCAACACTATCACAAGGGCAAAAAGTGTTTTTTCCACACTAATACAAGTGCAAAAGTGGTTTCCTGCACCAACACAAGTGCGAAAAGTGGTTTTTCAACACTAACACAAGTGCGAAAAGTGGTTTTTCAACACTATCACAAGTGCAAAAAGTGTTTTTTCCACACTAATACAAGTGCAAAAGTGGTTTCCTGCACCAACACAAGTGCAAAAAGTGTTTTTTCCATACTAATACAAGTGCAAAAGTGGTTTCCTGCACCAACACAAGTGCAAAAAGTGGTTTTTCAACACTAACACAAGTGCGAAAAGTGGTTTTTCCACACTAATACAAGTGCAAAAGTGGTTTCCTGCACCAACACAAGTGCGAAAAGTGGTTTTTCAACACTAACACAAGTGCGAAAAGTGGTTTTTCCACACTAATACAACTGCAAAAGTGGTTTCCTGCACCAACACAAGTGCGAAAAGTGGTTTTTCAACACTAACACAAGTGCGAAAAGTGGTTTTTCCACACTAATACAAGTGCAAAAGTGCGTGCAAAAGCGCAAAAGTGCGGCTTCAAGCCAAAGTCGATCCGCTCCAGTGATCGTCAGAACAATGTCTAATCGAGACCTGCACCAACACAAGTGCGAAAAGTGGTTTTTCAACACTAACACAAGTGCGAAAAGTGGTTTTTCAACACTAACACAAGTGCAAAAAGTGGTTTTTCCACACTAACACAAGTGCAAAAGTGGTTTCCTGCACCAACACAAGTGCGAAAAGTGGTTTTTCAACACTATCACAAGTGCAAAAAGTGTTTTTCCACACTAATACAAGTGCAAAAGTGGTTTCCTGCACCAACACAAGTGCGAAAAGTGGTTTTTCAACACAAACACAAGTGCGAAAAGTGGTTTTTCAACACTATCACAAGTGCGAAAAGTGGTTTTTCAACACTAACACAAGTGCGAAAAGTGGTTTTTCAACACTATCACAAGTGCGAAAAGTGGTTTTTCAACACTAACACAAGTGCAAAAAGTGGTTTTTCAACACTAACACAAGTGCGAAAAGTGGTTTTTCCACACTAATACAAGTGCAAAAGTGGTTTCCTGCACCAACACAAGTGCGAAAACTGGTTTTTCAACACTAACACAAGTGCGAAAAGTGGTTTTTCCACACTAATACAACTGCAAAAGTGGTTTCCTGCACCAACACAAGTGCGAAAAGTGGTTTTTCAACACTAACACAAGTGCGAAAAGTGGTTTTTCCACACTAATACAAGTGCAAAAGTGCGTGCAAAAGCGCAAAAGTGCGGCTTCAAGCCAAAGTCGATCCGCTCCAGTGATCGTCAGAACAATGTCTAATCGAGACCTGCACCAACACAAGTGCGAAAAGTGGTTTTTCAACACTAACACAAGTGCGAAAAGTGGTTTTTCAACACTAACACAAGTGCAAAAAGTGGTTTTTCCACACTAACACAAGTGCAAAAGTGGTTTCCTGCACCAACACAAGTGCGAAAAGTGGTTTTTCAACACTATCACAAGTGCAAAAAGTGTTTTTCCACACTAATACAAGTGCAAAAGTGGTTTCCTGCACCAACACAAGTGCGAAAAGTGGTTTTTCAACACAAACACAAGTGCGAAAAGTGGTTTTTCAACACTATCACAAGTGCGAAAAGTGGTTTTTCAACACTAACACAAGTGCGAAAAGTGGTTTTTCAACACTATCACAAGTGCGAAAAGTGGTTTTTCCACACTAATACAAGTGCAAAAGTGGTTTCCTGCACCAACACAAGTGCGAAAAGTGGTTTTTCAACACTAACACATGTGCGAAAAGTGGTTTTTCAACACTAACACAAGTGCGAAAAGTGGTTTTTCAACACTAACACAAGTGCGAAAAGTGGTTTTTCCACAGTAATACAAGTGCAAAAGTGGTTTCCTGCACCAACACAAGTGCGAAAAGTCGTTTTTCACCACTAACACAAGTGCGAAAAGTGGTTTTTCAACACCATCACAAGTGCAAAAAGTGTTTTTTCCACACTAATACAAGTGCAAAAGTGGTTTCCTGCACCAACACAAGTGCGAAAAGTGGTTTTTCAACACTAACACAAGTGCGAAAAGTGGTTTTTCAACACTAACACAAGTGCGAAAAGTGTTTTTTCCACATTAATACATGTGCAAAAGTGGTTTCCTGCACCAACACAAGTTCGAAAAGTGGTTTTTCAACACTAACACAAGTGCGAAAAGTGGTTTTTCAACACTAACACAAGTGTGAAAAGTGGTTTTTCCACACAAATACAAGTGCAAAAGTGGTTTCCTGCACCAACACAAGTGCGAAAAGTGGTTTTTCAACACTAACACAAGTGCAAAAAGTGGTTTTTCGACACTATCACAAGTGAAAAGTGTTTTTCCACACTAATACAAGTGCAAAAGTGGTTTCCTGCACCAACACAAGTGCGAAAAGTGGTTTTTCCACACTAACACAAGTGCGAAAAGTGGTTTTTCAACACTATCACAAGTGAAAAGTGTTTTTTCCACACTAATACAAGTGCAAAAGTGGTTTCCTGCACCAACACAAGTGCGAAAAGTGGTTTTTCAACACTAACACAAGTGCGAAAAGTGGTTTTTTCCACGCTAATACAAGTGCAAAAGTGGTTTCCTGCACCAACACAAGTGCGAAAAGTGGTTTTTCAACACTAACACAAGTGCGAAAAGTGTTTTTTCCACACTAACACAAGTGCAAAAGTGGTTTCCTGCACCAACACAAGTGCGAAAAGTGGTTTTTCAACACTAACACAAGTGCGAAAAGTGGTTTTTCAACACTAACACAAGTGCGAAAAGCGGTTTTTCAACCCTAACACAAGTGCGAAAAGTGGTTTTTCCACACTAATACAAGTGCAAAAGTGGTTTCTTGCACCAACACAAGTGCGAAAAGTGGTTTCTCAACACTAACACAAGTGCGAATAGTGGTCTTTCAACACTAACACAAGTGCGAAAAGTGGTTTTGCAACACTATCACAAGTGCAAAAAGTGTTTTTTCCACACTAATACAAGTGCAAAAGTGGTTTCCTGCACCAACACAAGTGCGAAAAGTGGTTTTTCAACACTAACACAAGTGCGAAAAGTGGTTTTTCAACACTAACACAAGTGCGAAAAGTGGTTTTCCCACACTAATACAAGTGCAAAAGTGGTTTCCTGCACCAACACAAGTGCGAAAAGTGGTTTTTCAACACTAACAAGTGCGAAAAGTGGTTTTTCAACACTAACACAAGTGCGAAAAGTGGTTTTTCAACACTAACACAAGTGCGAAAAGTGGTTTTTCAACACTAACACAAGTGCGAAAAGTGGTTTTCCAACACTAACACAAGTGCGATGGGTGGTTTTTCCACACTAATACAAGTGCAAAAGTGGTTTCCTGCACCAACACAAGTGCGAAAAGTGGTTTTTCAACACTAACACAAGTGCGAAAAGTGTTTTTTCCACACTAATACAAGTGCAAAAGTGGTTTCCTGCACCAACACAAGTGCGAAAAGTGGTTTTTCAACACTAGCACAAGTGCGAAAAGTGGTTTTTCAACACTAAAACAAGTGCGAAAAGCGTTTTTTCAACACTAACACAAGTGCGAAAAGTGGTTTTTCAAAACTAACACAGGTGCGAAAAGTGGTTTTTCAACACTATCACAAGGGCAAAAAGTGTTTTTTCCACACTAATACAAGTGCAAAAGTGGTTTCCTGCACCAACACAAGTGCGAAAAGTGGTTTTTCAACACTAACACAAGTGCGAAAAGTGGTTTTTCAACACTATCACAAGTGCAAAAAGTGTTTTTTCCACACTAATACAAGTGCAAAAGTGGTTTCCTGCACCAACACAAGTGCAAAAAGTGTTTTTTCCATACTAATACAAGTGCAAAAGTGGTTTCCTGCACCAACACAAGTGCAAAAAGTGGTTTTTCAACACTAACACAAGTGCGAAAAGTGGTTTTTCCACACTAATACAAGTGCAAAAGTGGTTTCCTGCACCAACACAAGTGCGAAAAGTGGTTTTTCAACACTAACACAAGTGCGAAAAGTGGTTTTTCCACACTAATACAACTGCAAAAGTGGTTTCCTGCACCAACACAAGTGCGAAAAGTGGTTTTTCAACACTAACACAAGTGCGAAAAGTGGTTTTTCCACACTAATACAAGTGCAAAAGTGCGTGCAAAAGCGCAAAAGTGCGGCTTCAAGCCAAAGTCGATCCGCTCCAGTGATCGTCAGAACAATGTCTAATCGAGACCTGCACCAACACAAGTGCGAAAAGTGGTTTTTCAACACTAACACAAGTGCGAAAAGTGGTTTTTCAACACTAACACAAGTGCAAAAAGTGGTTTTTCCACACTAACACAAGTGCAAAAGTGGTTTCCTGCACCAACACAAGTGCGAAAAGTGGTTTTTCAACACTATCACAAGTGCAAAAAGTGTTTTTCCACACTAATACAAGTGCAAAAGTGGTTTCCTGCACCAACACAAGTGCGAAAAGTGGTTTTTCAACACAAACACAAGTGCGAAAAGTGGTTTTTCAACACTATCACAAGTGCGAAAAGTGGTTTTTCAACACTAACACAAGTGCGAAAAGTGGTTTTTCAACACTATCACAAGTGCGAAAAGTGGTTTTTCCACACTAATACAAGTGCAAAAGTGGTTTCCTGCACCAACACAAGTGCGAAAAGTGGTTTTTCAACACTAACACATGTGCGAAAAGTGGTTTTTCAACACTAACACAAGTGCGAAAAGTGGTTTTTCAACACTAACACAAGTGCGAAAAGTGGTTTTTCCACAGTAATACAAGTGCAAAAGTGGTTTCCTGCACCAACACAAGTGCGAAAAGTCGTTTTTCACCACTAACACAAGTGCGAAAAGTGGTTTTTCAACACCATCACAAGTGCAAAAAGTGTTTTTTCCACACTAATACAAGTGCAAAAGTGGTTTCCTGCACCAACACAAGTGTGAAAAGTGGTTTTTCAACACTAACACAAGTGCGAAAAGTGGTTTTTCAACACTAACACAAGTGCGAAAAGTGTTTTTTCCACATTAATACATGTGCAAAAGTGGTTTCCTGCACCAACACAAGTTCGAAAAGTGGTTTTTCAACACTAACACAAGTGCGAAAAGTGGTTTTTCAACACTAACACAAGTGTGAAAAGTGGTTTTTCCACACAAATACAAGTGCAAAAGTGGTTTCCTGCACCAACACAAGTGCGAAAAGTGGTTTTTCAACACTAACACAAGTGCAAAAAGTGGTTTTTCAACACTATCACAAGTGAAAATTGTTTTTCCACACTAATACAAGTGCAAAAGTGGTTTCCTGCACCAACACAAGTGCGAAAAGTGGTTTTTCCACACTAACACAAGTGCGAAAAGTGGTTTTTCAACACTATCACAAGTGAAAAGTGTTTTTTCCACACTAATACAAGTGCAAAAGTGGTTTCCTGCACCAACACAAGTGCGAAAAGTGGTTTTTCAACACTAACACAAGTGCGAAAAGTGGTTTTTTCCACGCTAATACAAGTGCAAAAGTGGTTTCCTGCACCAACACAAGTGCGAAAAGTGGTTTTTCAACACTAACACAAGTGCGAAAAGTGTTTTTTCCACACTAACACAAGTGCAAAAGTGGTTTCCTGCACCAACACAAGTGCGAAAAGTGGTTTTTCAACACTAACACAAGTGCGAAAAGTGGTTTTTCAACACTAACACAAGTGCGAAAAGCGGTTTTTCAACCCTAACACAAGTGCGAAAAGTGGTTTTTCCACACTAATACAAGTGCAAAAGTGGTTTCTTGCACCAACACAAGTGCGAAAAGTGGTTTCTCAACACTAACACAAGTGCGAATAGTGGTCTTTCAACACTAACACAAGTGCGAAAAGTGGTTTTTCAACACTATCACAAGTGCAAAAAGTGTTTTTTCCACACTAATACAAGTGCAAAAGTGGTTTCCTGCACCAACACAAGTGCGAAAAGTGGTTTTTCAACACTAACACAAGTGCGAAAAGTGGTTTTTCAACACTAACACAAGTGCGAAAAGTGGTTTTTCCACACTAATACAAGTGCAAAAGTGGTTTCCTGCACCAACACAAGTGCGAAAAGTGGTTTTTCAACACTAACAAGTGCGAAAAGTGGTTTTTCAACACTAACACAAGTGCGAAAAGTGGTTTTTCAACACTAACACAAGTGCGAAAAGTGGTTTTTCAACACTAACACAAGTGCGAAAAGTGGTTTTCCAACACTAACACAAGTGCGATGGGTGGTTTTTCCACACTAATACAAGTGCAAAAGTGGTTTCCTGCACCAACACAAGTGCGAAAAGTGGTTTTTCAACACTAACACAAGTGCGAAAAGTGGTTTTTCAACACTAACACAAGTGCGAAAAGTGTTTTTTCCACACTAATACAAGTGCAAAAGTGGTTTCCTGCACCAACACAAGTGCGAAAAGTGGTTTTTCAACACTAGCACAAGTGCGAAAAGTGGTTTTTCAACACTAAAACAAGTGCGAAAAGCGTTTTTTCAACACTAACACAAGTGCGAAAAGTGGTTTTTCAAAACTAACACAGGTGCGAAAAGTGGTTTTTCAACACTATCACAAGGGCAAAAAGTGTTTTTTCCACACTAATACAAGTGCAAAAGTGGTTTCCTGCACCAACACAAGTGCGAAAAGTGGTTTTTCAACACTAACACAAGTGCGAAAAGTGGTTTTCTCAACACTAACACAAGTGCGAAAAGGGTTTTTTCCACACTAAAACAAGTGCGAAAAGCGTTTTTTCAACACTAACACAAGTGCGAAAAGTGGTTTTTCAAAACTAACACAGGTGCGAAAAGTGGTTTTTCAACACTATCACAAGTGCAAAAAGTGTTTTTTCCACACTAATACAAGTGCAAAAGTGGTTTCCTGCACCAACACAAGTGCGAAAAGTGGTTTTTCAACACTAACACAAGTGCGAAAAGTGGTTTTTCAACACTAACACATGTGCGAAAAGTGGTTTTTCAACAATAACACAAGTGTGAAAAGTGGTTTTTCAACACTAACACAAGTGCGAAAAGTGGTTTTTCCACACTAATACAAGTGCAAAAGTGGTTTCCTGCACCAACACAAGTGCGAAAAGTCGTTTTTCAACACTAACACAAGTGCGAAAAGTGGTTTTTCAACACCATCACAAGTGCAAAAAGTGTTTTTTCCACATTAATACAAGTGCAAAAGTGGTTTCCTGCACCAACACAAGTGCGAAAAGTGGTTTTTCAACACTAACACAAGTGCGAAAAGTGGTTTTTCAACACTATCACAAGTGCAAAAAGTGTTTTTTCCACACTAATACAAGTGCAAAAGTGGTTTCCTGCACCAACACAAGTGCAAAAAGTGTTTTTTCCATACTAATACAAGTGCAAAAGTGGTTTCCTGCACCAACACAAGTGCAAAAAGTGGTTTTTCAACACTAACACAAGTGCGAAAAGTGGTTTTTCCACACTAATACAAGTGCAAAAGTGGTTTCCTGCACCAACACAAGTGCGAAAACTGGTTTTTCAACACTAACACAAGTGCGAAAAGTGGTTTTTCCACACTAATACAACTGCAAAAGTGGTTTCCTGCACCAACACAAGTGCGAAAAGTGGTTTTTCAACACTAACACAAGTGCGAAAAGTGGTTTTTCCACACTAATACAAGTGCAAAAGTGCGTGCAAAAGCGCAAAAGTGCGGCTTCAAGCCAAAGTCGATCCGCTCCAGTGATCGTCAGAACAATGTCTAATCGAGACCTGCACCAACACAAGTGCGAAAA
Organism: Myxine glutinosa; assembly: GCF_964187855.1. Classification (NCBI taxonomy): domain Eukaryota; kingdom Metazoa; phylum Chordata; class Myxini; order Myxiniformes; family Myxinidae; genus Myxine; species Myxine glutinosa. Next base: position 126,829,182 of record NC_136262.1, on the reverse strand, counting down.
GTGGTTTTTCAACACTAACACAAGTGCGAAAAGTGGTTTTTCAACACTAACACAAGTGCAAAAAGTGGTTTTTCCACACTAACACAAGTGCAAAAGTGGTTTCCTGCACCAACACAAGTGCGAAAAGTGGTTTTTCAACACTATCACAAGTGCAAAAAGTGTTTTTCCACACTAATACAAGTGCAAAAGTGGTTTCCTGCACCAACACAAGTGCGAAAAGTGGTTTTTCAACACAAACACAAGTGCGAAAAGTGGTTTTTCAACACTAACACAAGTGCGAAAAGTGGTTTTTCAACACTATCACAAGTGCGAAAAGTGGTTTTTCCACACTAATACAAGTGCAAAAGTGGTTTCCTGCACCAACACAAGTGCGAAAAGTGGTTTTTCAACACTAACACATGTGCGAAAAGTGGTTTTTCAACACTAACACAAGTGCGAAAAGTGGTTTTTCAACACTAACACAAGTGCGAAAAGTGGTTTTTCCACAGTAATACAAGTGCAAAAGTGGTTTCCTGCACCAACACAAGTGCGAAAAGTCGTTTTTCACCACTAACACAAGTGCGAAAAGTGGTTTTTCAACACCATCACAAATGCAAAAAGTGTTTTTTCCACACTAATACAAGTGCAAAAGTGGTTTCCTGCACCAACACAAGTGCGAAAAGTGGTTTTTCAACACTAACACAAGTGCGAAAAGTGGTTTTTCAACACTAACACAAGTGCGAAAAGTGTTTTTTCCACATTAATACATGTGCAAAAGTGGTTTCCTGCACCAACACAAGTTCGAAAAGTGGTTTTTCAACACTAACACAAGTGCGAAAAGTGGTTTTTCAACACTAACACAAGTGTGAAAAGTGGTTTTTCCACACAAATACAAGTGCAAAAGTGGTTTCCTGCACCAACACAAGTGCGAAAAGTGGTTTTTCAACACTAACACAAGTGCAAAAAGTGGTTTTTCAACACTATCACAAGTGAAAAGTGTTTTTCCACACTAATACAAGTGCAAAAGTGGTTTCCTGCACCAACACAAGTGCGAAAAGTGGTTTTTCCACACTAACACAAGTGCGAAAAGTGGTTTTTCAACACTATCACAAGTGAAAAGTGTTTTTTCCACACTAATACAAGTGCAAAAGTGGTTTCCTGCACCAACACAAGTGCGAAAAGTGGTTTTTCAACACTAACACAAGTGCGAAAAGTGGTTTTTTCCACGCTAATACAAGTGCAAAAGTGGTTTCCTGCACCAACACAAGTGCGAAAAGTGGTTTTTCAACACTAACACAAGTGCGAAAAGTGTTTTTTCCACACTAACACAAGTGCAAAAGTGGTTTCCTGCACCAACACAAGTGCGAAAAGTGGTTTTTCAACACTAACACAAGTGCGAAAAGTGGTTTTTCAACACTAACACAAGTGCGAAAAGCGGTTTTTCAACCCTAACACAAGTGCGAAAAGTGGTTTTTCCACACTAATACAAGTGCAAAAGTGGTTTCTTGCACCAACACAAGTGCGAAAAGTGGTTTCTCAACACTAACACAAGTGCGAATAGTGGTCTTTCAACACTAACACAAGTGCGAAAAGTGGTTTTTCAACACTATCACAAGTGCAAAAAGTGTTTTTTCCACACTAATACAAGTGCAAAAGTGGTTTCCTGCACCAACACAAGTGCGAAAAGTGGTTTTTCAACACTAACACAAGTGCGAAAAGTGGTTTTTCAACACTAACACAAGTGCGAAAAGTGGTTTTCCCACACTAATACAAGTGCAAAAGTGGTTTCCTGCACCAACACAAGTGCGAAAAGTGGTTTTTCAACACTAACAAGTGCGAAAAGTGGTTTTTCAACACTAACACAAGTGCGAAAAGTGGTTTTTCAACACTAACACAAGTGCGAAAAGTGGTTTTTCAACACTAACACAAGTGCGAAAAGTGGTTTTCCAACACTAACACAAGTGCGATGGGTGGTTTTTCCACACTAATACAAGTGCAAAAGTGGTTTCCTGCACCAACACAAGTGCGAAAAGTGGTTTTTCAACACTAACACAAGTGCGAAAAGTGTTTTTTCCACACTAATACAAGTGCAAAAGTGGTTTCCTGCACCAACACAAGTGCGAAAAGTGGTTTTTCAACACTAGCACAAGTGCGAAAAGTGGTTTTTCAACACTAAAACAAGTGCGAAAAGCGTTTTTTCAACACTAACACAAGTGCGAAAAGTGGTTTTTCAAAACTAACACAGGTGCGAAAAGTGGTTTTTCAACACTATCACAAGGGCAAAAAGTGTTTTTTCCACACTAATACAAGTGCAAATGTGGTTTCCTGCACCAACACAAGTGCGAAAAGTGGTTTTTCAACACTAACACAAGTGCGAAAAGTGGTTTTCTCAACACTAACACAAGTGCGAAAAGGGTTTTTTCCACACTAAAACAAGTGCGAAAAGCGTTTTTTCAACACTAACACAAGTGCGAAAAGTGGTTTTTCAAAACTAACACAGGTGCGAAAAGTGGTTTTTCAACACTATCACAAGTGCAAAAAGTGTTTTTTCCACACTAATACAAGTGCAAAAGTGGTTTCCTGCACCAACACAAGTTTGAAAAGTGGTTTTTCAACACTAACACAAGTGCGAAAAGTGGTTTTTCAACACTATCACAAGTGCAAAAAGTGTTTTTTCCACACTAATACAAGTGCAAAAGTGGTTTCCTGCACCAACACAAGTGCGAAAAGTGGTTTTTCAACACTAACACAAGTGCGAAAAGTGGTTTTTCAACACTAACACATGTGCGAAAAGTGGTTTTTCAACAATAACACAAGTGCGAAAAGTGGTTTTTCAACACTAACACAAGTGCGAAAAGTGGTTTTTCCACACTAATACAAGTGCAAAAGTGGTTTCCTGCACCAACACAAGTGCGAAAAGTCGTTTTTCAACACTAACACAAGTGCGAAAAGTGGTTTTTCAACACCATCACAAGTGCAAAAAGTGTTTTTTCCACACTAATACAAGTGCAAAAGTGGTTTCCTGCACCAACACAAGTGCGAAAAGTGGTTTTTCAACACTAACACAAGTGCGAAAAGTGGTTTTTCAACACTAAAACAAGTGCGAAAAGTGGTTTTTCAACACTATCACAAGTGCGAAAAGTGGTTTTTCAACACTATCACAAGTGCAAAAAGTGTTTTTTCCACACTAATACAAGTGCAAAAGTGGTTTCCTGCACCAACACAAGTGCGAAAAGTGGTTTTTCAACACTAACACAAGTGCGAAAAGTGGTTTTTCAACACTAACACAAGTGCGATGGGTGGTTTTTCCACACTAATACAAGTGCAAAAGTGGTTTCCTGCACCAACACAAGTGCGAAAAGTGGTTTTTCAACACTAACACAAGTGCGAAAAGTGGTTTTTCAACACTCAAGTGCAAAAAGTGTTTTTTCCACACTAATACAAGTGCAAAAGTGGTTTCCTGCACCAACACAAGTGCGAAAAGTGGTTTTTCCACACTAATACAAGTGCAAAAGTGGTTTTTCAACACTAACATAAGTGCAAAAAGTGTTTTTTCCACACTAATACAAGTGCAAAAGTGGTTTCCTGCACCAACACAAGTGCGAAAAGTGGTTTTTCAACACTAACACAAGTGCGAAAAGTGGTTTTCTCAACACTAACACAAGTGCAAAAAGTGTTTTTTCCACACTAAAACAAGTGCGAAAAGCGTTTTTTCAACACTAACACAAGTGCGAAAAGTAGTTTTTCAAAACTAACACAGGTGCGAAAAGTGGTTTTTCAACACTATCACAAGTGCAAAAAGTGTTTTTTCCACACTAATACAAGTGCAAAAGTGGTTTCCTGCACCAACACAAGTTCGAAAAGTGGTTTTTCAACACTAACACAAGTGCGAAAAGTGGTTTTTCAACACTATCACAAGTGCAAAAAGTGTTTTTTCCACACTAATACAAGTGCAAAAGTGGTTTCCTGCACCAACACAAGTGCGAAAAGTGGTTTTTCAACACTAACACAAGTGCGAAATGTGGTTTTTCAACACTAACACATGTGCGAAAAGTGGTTTTTCAACACTAACACAAGTGCGAAAAGTGGTTTTTCAACACTAACACAAGTGCGAAAAGTGGTTTTTCCACACTAATACAAGTGCAAAAGTGGTTTCCTGCACCAACACAAGTGCGAAAAGTCGTTTTTCAACACTAACACAAGTGCGAAAAGTGGTTTTTCAACACCATCACAAGTGCAAAAAGTGTTTTTTCCACACTAATACAAGTGCAAAAGTGGTTTCCTGCACCAACACAAGTGCGAAAAGTGGTTTTTCAACACTAACACAAGTGCGAAAAGTGGTTTTTCAACACTAACACAAGTGCGAAAAGTGTTTTTTCCACATTAATACATGTGCAAAAGTGGTTTCCTGCACAAACACAAGTGCGAAAAGTGGTTTTTCAACACTAACACAAGTGCGAAAAGTGGTTTTTCAACACTAACACAAGTGTGAAAAGTGGTTTTTCCACACAAATACAAGTGCAAAAGTGGTTTCCTGCACCAACACAAGTGCGAAAAGTGGTTTTTCAACACTAACACAAGTGCAAAAAGTGGTTTTTCAACACTATCACAAGTGAAAAGTGTTTTATCCACACTAATACAAGTGCAAAAGTGGTTTCCTGCACCAACACAAGTGCGAAAAGTGGTTTTTCCACACTAACACAAGTGCGAAAAGTGGTTTTTCAACACTAATACAAGTGCAAAAGTGGTTTCCTGCACCAACACAAGTGCGAAAAGTGGTTTTTCAACACTAACACAAGTGCGAAAAGTGTTTTTTCCACATTAACACAAGTGCAAAAGTGGTTTCCTGCACCAACACAAGTGCGAAAAGTGGTTTTTCAACACTAACACAAGTGCGAAAAGTGGTTTTTCAACACTAACACAAGTGCGAAAAGCGGTTTTTCAACACTAACACAAGTGCGAAAAGTGGTTTTTCCACACTAATACAAGTGCAAAAGTGGTTTCTTGCACCAACACAAGTGCGAAAAGTGGTTTCTCAACACTAACACAAGTGCGAATAGTGGTCTTTCAACACTAACACAAGTGCGAAAAGTGGTTTTTCAACACTATCACAAGTGCAAAAAGTGTTTTTTCCACACTAATACAAGTGCAAAAGTGGTTTCCTGCACCAACACAAGTGCGAAAAGTGGTTTTTCAACACTAACACAAGTGCGAAAAGTGGTTTTTCAACACTAACACAAGTGCGAAAAGTGGTTTTTCCACACTAATACAAGTGCAAAAGTGGTTTCCTGCACCAACACAAGTGCGAAAAGTGGTTTTTCAACACTAACAAGTGCGAAAAGTGGTTTATCAACACTAACACAAGTGCGAAAAGTGGTTTTTCAACACTAACACAAGTGCGAAAAGTGGTTTTTCAACACTAACACAAGTGCGAAAAGTGGTTTTTCAACACTAACACAAGTGCGATGGGTGGTTTTTCCACACTAATACAAGTGCAAAAGTGGTTTCCTGCACCAACACAAGTGCGAAAAGTGGTTTTTCAACACTAACACAAGTGCGAAAAGTGGTTTTTCAACACTAACACAAGTGCGAAAAGTGTTTTTTCCACACTAATACAAGTGCAAAAGTGGTTTCCTGCACCAACACAAGTGCAAAAAGTGGTTTTTCAACACTAGCACAAGTGCGAAAAGTGGTTTTTCAACACTAAAACAAGTGCGAAAAGCGTTTTTTCAACACTAACACAAGTGCGAAAAGTGGTTTTTCAAAACTAACACAGGTGCGAAAAGTGGTTTTTCAACACTATCACAAGTGCAAAAAGTGTTTTTCCCACACTAATACAAGTGCAAAAGTGGTTTCCTGCACCAACACAAGTGCGAAAAGTGGTTTTTCAACACTAACACAAGTGCGAAAAGTGGTTTTTCAACACTAACACATGTGCGAAAAGTGGTTTTTCAACACTAACACAAGTGCGAAAAGTGGTTTTTCCACACTAACACAAGTGCGAAAAGTGGTTTTTCCACACTAATACAAGTGCAAAAGTGGTTTCCTGCACCAACACAAGTGCGAAAAGTTGTTTTTCAACACTAACACAAGTGCGAAATGTGGTTTTTCAACACTATCACAAGTGCAAAAAGTGTTTTTTCCACACTAATACAAGTGCAAAAGTGGTTTCCTGCACCAACACAAGTGCGAAAAGTGGTTTTTCACAACTAACACAAGTACGAAAAGTGGTCTTTCAACACTAACACAAGTGCGAAAAGTGGTTTTTCAACACTATCACAAGTGCAAAAAGTGTTTTTTCCACACTAATACAAGTGCAAAAGTGGTTTCCTGCACCAACACAAGTGCGAAAAGTGGTTTTTCAACACTAACACAAGTGCGAAAAGTGTTTTTCAACACTATCACAAGTGCAAAAAGTGTTTTTTCCACACAAATACAAGTGCAAAAGTGGTTTCCTGCACCAACACAAGTGCGAAAAGTGGTTTTTCAACACTAACACAAGTGCGAAAAGTGGTTTTTCCACACTAATACAAGTGCAAAAGTGGTTTCCTCCACCAACACAAGTGTGAAAAGTGGTTTTTCCACACTAATACAAGTGCAAAAGTGGTTTCCTGCACCAACACAAGTGCGAAAAGTGGTTTTTCAACACTAACACAAGTGCGAAAAGTGGTTTTTCAACACTATCACAAGTGCAAAAAGTGTTTTTTCCACACAAATACAAGTGCAAAAGTGGTTTCCTGCACCAACACAAGTGCGAAAAGTGGTTTTTCAACACTAACACAAGTGCGAAAAGTGCAAAAAGTGTTTTTCACAAGTGCAAAAAGTGTTTTTTCCACACTAACAGTGCACACGAAAAGTTTTTCACAAGTGCAAAAAGTGTTTTTTCCACACTAACAGTCCACACGAAAAGTGCAAAAAGTGTTTATCACAAGTGCAAAAAGTGTTTTTTCCACAGTAACACAAGTGCAAAAAGTGGTTTTTCCACACTAATACAAGTGCAAAAGTGGTTTCCTGCACCAACACAAGTGCAAAAAGTGGTTTTTCAACACTAACACAAGTGCGAAAAGTGGTTTTTCAACACTATCACAAGTGCAAAAAGTGTTTTTTCCACACAAATACAAGTGCAAAAGTGGTTTCCTGCACCAACACAAGTGCGAAAAGTGGTTTTTCAACACTAACACAAGTGCGAAAAGTGGTTTTTCAACACTAACAAGTGCGAAAAGTGGTTTTTCCACACTAAGACAAGTGCAAAAGTGGTTCCTGCACCAACACAAGTGCGAAAAGTGGTTTTTCAACACTAACACAAGTGCGAAAAGTGGTTTTTCAACACTATCACAAGTGCAAAAAGTGTTTTTTCCACAATAATACAAGTGCAAAAGTGGTTTCCTGCACCAACACAAGTGCGAAAAGTGGTTTTCAACACTAACAAAAGTGCGAAAAGTGGTTTTTCAACACTAACACAAGTGCGAAAAGTGGTTTTTCAACAGTAATACAAGTGCAAAAGTGGTTTTTCAACACTAACACAAGTGCGAAAAGTGGTTTTTCAACACTAACACAAGTACGAAAAGTGGTTTTTCCACACTAATACAAGTGCAAAAGTGGTTTCCTGCACCAACACAAGTGCGAAAAGTGGTTTTTCAACCCTAACACAAGTGCGAAAAGTGGTTTTTCAACACTAACACAAGTGCGAAAAGTGGTTTTTCCACACTAATACAAGTGCACGAGTGGTTTCCTGCACCAACACAAGTGCGAAAGGTGGTTTTTCAACACTAATACAAGTGCAAAAGTGGTTTCCTGTACCAACACAAGTGCGAAAAGTGGTTTTTCAACACTAACACAAGTGCGAAAAGTGGTTTTTCAACACTAACACAAGTGCGAAAAGTGGTTTTTCAACACTAACACAAGTGCGAAAAGTGTTTTTTCCACACTAATACAAGTGCAAAAGTGGTTTCCTGCACCAACACAAGTGCGAAAAGTGGTTTTTCAACACTAACACAAGTGCGAAAAGTGGTTTTTCCACACTAATACAAGTGCACGAGTGGTTTCCTGCACCAACACAAGTGCGAAAAGTGGTTTTTCAACACTAACACAAGTGCGAAAAGTGGTTTTTCAACACTATCACAAGTGCAAAAAGTGTTTTTTCCACACTAATACAAGTGCAAAACTGGTTTCCTGCACCAACACAAGTGCGAAAAGTGGTTTTTCAACACTAATACAAGTGCAAAAGTGGTTTCCTGCACCAACACAAGTGCGAAAAGTGGTTTTTCAACACTAACATAAGTGCAAAAAGTGGTTTTTCCACACTAATACAAGTGCAAAAGTGGTTTCCTGCACCAACACAAGTGCGAAAAGTGGTTTTTCAACACTAACACAAGTGCGAAAAGTGGTTTTTCCACACTAATACAAGTGCAAAAGTGGTTTCCTGCACCAACACAAGTGCGAAAAGTGGTTTTTCAACACCAACACAAGTGCGAAAAGTGGTGTTTCCACACTAATACAAGTGGAAAAGTGGTTTCCTGCACCAACACAAGTGCGAAAAGTGGTTTTTCAACACTATCACAAGTGCAAAAAGTGTTTTTCCACACTAATACAAGTGCAAAAGTGGTTTCCTGCACCAACACAAGTGCGAAAAGTGGTTTTTCAACACTAACACAAGTACGAAAAGTGGTTTTTCAACACTATCACAAGTGCAAAAAGTGTTTTTTCCACACTAATACAAGTGCAAAAGTGGTTTCCTGCACCAACACAGGTGCAAAAAGTGTTTTTTCCACACTAATACAAGTGCAAAAGTGGTTTCCTGCACCAACACAAGTGCGAAAAGTGGTTTTTCAACACTAACACAAGTGCGAAAAGTGGTTTTTCAACACTAACACAAGTGCGAAAAGTGGTTTTTCCACACTAATACAAGTGCAAAAGTGGTTTCCTGCACCAACACAAGTGCAAAAAGTGGTTTTTCAACACTATAACAAGTGCAAAAGTGGTTTCCTGCACCAACACAAGTGCGAAAAGTGGTTTTTCAACACTATCACAAGTGCAAAAAGTGTTTTTCCACACTAATACAAGTGCAAAAGTGGTTTCCTGCACCAACACAAGTGCGAAAAGTGGTTTTTCAACACTAACACAAGTGCGAAAAGTGGTTTTTCAACACTATCACAAGTGCAAAAAGTGTTTTTTTCCACACAAATACAAGTGCAAAAGTGGTTTCCTGCACCAACACAAGTGCGAAAAGTGGTTTTTCAACACTAACACAAGTGCGAAAAGTGGTTTTTCAACACTAACAAGTGCGAAAAGTGGTTTTTCCACATGAAGACAAGTGCAAAAGTGGTTTCCTGCACCAACACAAGTGCGAAAAGAGTTTTTTCAACACTAACACAAGTGCGAAAAGTGGTTTTTCAACACTATCACAAGTGCAAAAAGTGTTTTTTCCACAATAATACAAGTGCAAAAGTGGTTTCCTGCACCAACACAAGTGCGAAAAGTGGTTTTCAACACTAACAAAAGTGCGAAAAGTGGTTTTTCAACACTAACACAAGTGCGAAAAGTGGTTTTTCAACAGTAATACAAGTGCAAAAGTGGTTTTTCAACACTAACACAAGTGCGAAAAGTGGTTTTTCAACACTAACACAAGTACAAAAAGTGGTTTTTCCACACTAATACAAGTGCAAAAGTGGTTTCCTGCACCAACACAAGTGCGAAAAGTGGTTTTTCAACCCTAACACAAGTGCGAAAAGTGGTTTTTCAACACTAACACAAGTGCGAAAAGTGGTTTTTCCACACTAATACAAGTGCACGAGTGGTTTCCTGCACCAACACAAGTGCGAAAGGTGGTTTTTCAACACTAATACAAGTGCAAAAGTGGTTTCCTGTACCAACACAAGTGCGAAAAGTGGTTTTTCAACACTAACACAAGTGCGAAAAGTGGTTTTTCAACACTAACACAAGTGCGAAAAGTGGTTTTTCAACACTAACACAAGTGCGAAAAGTGTTTTTTTCCACACTAATACAAGTGCAAAAGTGGTTTCCTGCACCAACACAAGTGCGAAAAGTGGTTTTTCAACACTAACACAAGTGCGAAAAGTGGTTTTTCCACACTAATACAAGTGCAAAAGTGGTTTCCTGCACCAACACAAGTGCGAAAAGTGGTTTTTCAACACTAACACAAGTGCGAAAAGTGGTTTTTCCACACTAATACAAGTGCAAAAGTGGTTTCCTGCACCAACACAAGTGCGAAAAGTGGTTTTTCAACACCAACAGAAGTGCGAAAAGTGGTGTTTCCACACTAATACAAGTGGAAAAGTGGTTTCCTGCACCAACACAAGTGCGAAAAGTGGTTTTTCAACACTATCACAAGTGCAAAAAGTGTTTTTCCACACTAATACAAGTGCAAAAGTGGTTTCCTGCACCAACACAAGTGCGAAAAGTGGTTTTTCAACACTAACACAAGTACGAAAAGTGGTTTTTCAACACTATCACAAGTGCAAAAAGTGTTTTTTCCACACTAATACAAGTGCAAAAGTGGTTTCCTGCACCAACACAGGTGCAAAAAGTGTTTTTTCCACACTAATACAAGTGCAAAAGTGGTTTCCTGCACCAACACAAGTGCGAAAAGTGGTTTTTCAACACTAACACAAGTGCGAAAAGTGGTTTTTCAACACTAACACAAGTGCGAAAAGTGGTTTTTCCACACTAATACAAGTGCAAAAGTGGTTTCCTGCACCAACACAAGTGCAAAAAGTGGTTTTTCAACACTATAACAAGTGCAAAAGTGGTTTCCTGCACCAACACAAGTGCGAAAAGTGGTTTTTCAACACTATCACAAGTGCAAAAAGTGTTTTTCCACACTAATACAAGTGCAAAAGTGGTTTCCTGCACCAACACAAGTGCGAAAAGTGGTTTTTCAACACTAACACAAGTGCGAAAAGTGGTTTTTCAACACTATCACAAGTGCAAAAAGTGTTTTTTCCACACAAATACAAGTGCAAAAGTGGTTTCCTGCACCAACACAAGTGCGAAAAGTGGTTTTTCAACACTAACACAAGTGCGAAAAGTGGTTTTTCAACACTAACAAGTGCGAAAAGTGGTTTTTCCACACGAAGACAAGTGCAAAAGTGGTTTCCTGCACGAACACAAGTGCGAAAAGAGTTTTTTCAACACTAACACAAGTGCGAAAAGTGGTTTTTCAACACTATCACAAGTGCAAAAAGTGTTTTTTCCACAATAATACAAGTGCAAAAGTGGTTTCCTGCACCAACACAAGTGCGAAAAGTGGTTTTCAACACTAACAAAAGTGCGAAAAGTGGTTTTTCAACACTAACACAAGTGCGAAAAGTGGTTTTTCAACAGTAATACAAGTGCAAAAGTGGCTTTTCAACACTAACACAAGTGCGAAAAGTGGTTTTTCAACACTAACACAAGTACGAAAAGTGGTTTTTCCACACTAATACAAGTGCAAAAGTGGTTTCCTGCACCAACACAAGTGCGAAAAGTGGTTTTTCAACCCTAACACAAGTGCGAAAAGTGGTTTTTCAACACTAACACAAGTGCGAAAAGTGGTTTTTCCACACTAATACAAGTGCACGAGTGGTTTCCTGCACCAACACAAGTGCGAAAGGTGGTTTTTCAACACTAATACAAGTGCAAAAGTGGTTTCCTGTACCAACACAAGTGCGAAAAGTGGTTTTTCAACACTAACACAAGTGCGAAAAGTGGTTTTTCAACACTAACACAAGTGCGAAAAGTGGTTTTTCAACACTAACACAAGTGCGAAAAGTGTTTTTTCCACACTAATACAAGTGCAAAAGTGGTTTCCTGCACCAACACAAGTGCGAAAAGTGGTTTTTCAACACTAACACAAGTGCGAAAAGTGGTTTTTCCACACTAATACAAGTGCACGAGTGGTTTCCTGCACCAACACAAGTGCGAAAAGTGGTTTTTCAACACTAACACAAGTGCTAAAAGTGGTTTTTCAACACTATCACAAGTGCAAAAAGTGTTTTTTCCACACTAATACAAGTGCAAAACTGGTTTCCTGCACCAACACAAGTGCGAAAAGTGGTTTTTCAACACTAATACAAGTGCAAAAGTGGTTTCCTGCACCAACACAAGTGCGAAAAGTGGTTTTTCAACACTAACACAAGTGCAAAAAGTGGTTTTTCCACACTAATACAAGTGCAAAAGTGGTTTCCTGCACCAACACAAGTGCGAAAAGTGGTTTTTCAACACTAACACAAGTGCGAAAAGTGGTTTTTCCACACTAATACAAGTGCAAAAGTGGTTTCCTGCACCAACACAAGTGCGAAAAGTGGTTTTTCAACACCAACACAAGTGCGAAAAGTGGTGTTTCCACACTAATACAAGTGGAAAAGTGGTTTCCTGCACCAACACAAGTGCGAAAAGTGGTTTTTCAACACTATCACAAGTGCAAAAAGTGTTTTTCCACACTAATACAAGTGCAAAAGTGGTTTCCTGCACCAACACAAGTGCGAAAAGTGGTTTTTCAACACTAACACAAGTACGAAAAGTGGTTTTTCAACACTATCACAAGTGCAAAAAGTGTTTTTTCCACTCTAATACAAGTGCAAAAGTGGTTTCCTGCACCAACACAGGTGCAAAAAGTGTTTTTTCCACACTAATACAAGTGCAAAAGTGGTTTCCTGCACCAACACAAGTGCGAAAAGTGGTTTTTCAACACTAACACAAGTGCGAAAAGTGGTTTTTCAACACTAACACAAGTGCGAAAAGTGGTTTTTCCACACTAATACAAGTGCAAAAGTGGTTTCCTGCACCAACACAAGTGCAAAAAGTGGTTTTTCAACACTATCACAAGTGCAAAAGTGGTTTCCTGCACCAACACAAGTGCGAAAAGTGGTTTTTCAACACTATCACAAGTGCAAAAAGTGTTTTTCCACACTAATACAAGTGCAGAAGTGGTTTCCTGCACCAACACAAGTGCGAAAAGTGGTTTTTCAACACTAACACAAGTGCGAAAAGTGGTTTTTCAACACTATCACAAGTGCAAAAAGTGTTTTTTCCACACTAATACAAGTGCAAAAGTGGTTTCCTGCACCAACACAAGTGCAAAAAGTGTTTTTTCCATACTAATACAAGTGCAAAAGTGGTTTCCTGCACCAACACAAGTGCAAAAAGTGGTTTTTCAACACTAACACAAGTGCGAAAAGTGGTTTTTCCACACTAATACAAGTGCAAAAGTGGTTTCCTGCACCAACACAAGTGCGAAAACTGGTTTTCCAACACTAACACAAGTGCGAAAAGTGGTTTTTCCACACTAATACAACTGCAAAAGTGGTTTCCTGCACCAACACAAGTGCGAAAAGTGGTTTTTCAACACTAACACAAGTGCGAAAAGTGGTTTTTCCACACTAATACAAGTGCAAAAGTGCGTGCAAAAGCGCAAAAGTACGGCTTCAAGCCAAAGTCGATCCGCTCCAGTGATCGTCAGAACAATGTCTAATCGAGACCTGCACCAACACAAGTGCGAAAAGTGGTTTTTCAACACTAACACAAGTGCGAAAGTGGTTTTTCAACACTGACACAAGTGCAAAAAGTGGTTTTTCCACACTAACACAAGTGCAAAAGTGGTTTCCTGCACCAACACAAGTGCGAAAAGTGGTTTTTCAACACTATCACAAGTGCAAAAAGTGTTTTTCCACACTAATACAAGTGCAAAAGTGGTTTCCTGCACCAACACAAGTGCGAAAAGTGGTTTTTCAACACTAACACATGTGCGAAAAGTGGTTTTTCAACACTAACACAAGTGCGAAAAGTGGTTTTTCAACACTAACACAAGTGCGAAAAGTGGTTTTTCCACAGTAATACAAGTGCAAAAGTGGTTTCCTGCACCAACACAAGTGCGAAAAGTCGTTTTTCACCACTAACACAAGTGCGAAAAGTGGTTTTTCAACACCATCACAAGTGCAAAAAGTGTTTTTTCCACACTAATACAAGTGCAAAAGTGGTTTCCTGCACCAACACAAGTGCGAAAAGTGGTTTTTCAACACTAACACAAGTGCGAAAAGTGGTTTTTCAACACTAACACAAGTGCGAAAAGTGGTTTTTCAACACTAACACAAGTGCGAAAAGTGGTTTTTCCACACTAATACAAGTGCAAAAGTGGTTTCCTGCACCAACACAAGTGCAAAAAGTGTTTTTTCCATACTAATACAAGTGCAAAAGTGGTTTCCTGCACCAACACAAGTGCGAAAAGTGTTTTTTCAACACTAACACAAGTGCGAAAAGTGGTTTTTCCACACTAATACAAGTGCAAAAGTGGTTTCCTGTACCAACACAAGTGCGAAAAGTGGTTTTTCAACACTAACACAAGTGCGAAAAGTGGTTTTTCAACACTAACACAAGTGCGAAAAGTGGTTTTTCAACACTATCACAAGTGCAAAAAGTGTTTTTTCCACACTAATACAAGTGCAAAAGTGGTTTCCTGCACCAACACAAGTGCAAAAAGTGTTTTTTCCATACTAATACAAGTGCAAAAGTGGTTTCCTGCACCAACACAAGTGCGAAAAGTGTTTTTTCAACACTAACACAAGTGCGAAAAGTGGTTTTTCCACACTAATACAAGTGCAAAAGTGGTTTCCTGCACCCACACAAGTGCGAAAAGTGGTTTTTCAACACCAACACAAGTGCGAGAAGTGGTTTTTCAACACTAACACAAGTGCGAAAAGTGTTGTTTCCACACTAATACAAGTGGAAAAGTGGTTTCCTGCACCAACACAAGTGCGAAAAGTGGTTTTTCAACACTAACACAAGTGCGAAAAGTGGTTTTTCAACACTATCACAAGAGCAAAAAGTGTTTTTCCACACTAATACAAGTGCAAAAGTGGTTTCCTGCACCAACACAAGTGCGAAAAGTGGTTTTTCAACACTAACACAAGTGCGAAAAGTGGTTTTTCAACACTATCACAAGTGCAAAAAGTGTTTTTTTCCACACTAATACAAGTGCAAAACTGGTTTCCTGCACCAACACAAGTGCGAAAAGTGGTTTTTCAACACTATCACAAGTGCAAAAAGTGTTTTTTCGACACTCATACAAGTGCAAAAGTGGTTTCCTGCACCAACACAAGTGCGAAAAGTGGTTTTTCAACACTAACACAAGTGCGAAAAGTGGTTTTTCAACACTATCACAAGTGCAAAAAGTGGTTTTTCCACACTAATACAAGTGCAAAAGTGATTTCCTCCACCAACACAAGTGCGAAAAGTGGTTTTTCAACACTAACACAAGTGCGAAAAGTGGTTTTTCAACACTAACGCAAGTGCAAAAAGTGGTTTTTCCACACTAATACAAGTGCAAAAGTGGTTTGCTGCACCAACACAAGTGCGAAAAGTGTTTTTTTCAACACTATCACAAGTGCAAAAAGTGTTTTTCCACACTAATACAAGTGCAAAAGTGGTTTCCTGCACCAACACAAGTGCGAAAAGTGGTTTTTCAACACTAACACAAGTGCGAAAAGTGATTTTTCAACACTATCACAAGTGCAAAAAGTGTTTTTCCACACTAATACAAGTGCAAAAGTGGTTTCCTGCACCAACACAAGTGCGAAAAGTGGTTTTTCAACACTAACACAAGTGCGAAAAGTGGTTTTTCAACACTATCACAAGTGCAAAAAGTGTTTTTTCCACACTAATACAAGTGCAAAACTGGTTTCCTGCACCAACACAAGTGCGAAAAGTGTTTTTCAACACTAACACAAGTGCGAAAAGTGGTTTTTCAACACAACAAGTGCGAAAAGTGGTTTTTCAACAGTAATACAAGTGCAAAAGTGGTTTTTCAACACTAACACAATTGCGAAAAGTGGTTTTTCAACACTAACACAAGTACGAAAAGTGGTTTTTCCACACTTATACAAGTGCAAAAGTGGTTTCCTGCACCAACACAAGTGCGAAAAGTGGTTTTTCAACACTATAACAAGTGCAAAAGTGGTTTCCTGCACCAACACAAGTGCGAAAAGTGGTTTTTCAACACTATCACAAGTGCAAAAAGTGTTTTTCCACACTAATACAAGTGCAAAAGTGGTTTCCTGCACCAACACAAGTGCGAAAAGTGGTTTTTCAACACTAACACAAGTGCGAAAAGTGGTTTTTCAACACTATCACAAGTGCAAAAAGTGTTTTTTCCACACAAATACAAGTGCAAAAGTGGTTTCCTGCACCAACACAAGTGCGAAAAGTGGTTTTTCAACACTAACACAAGTGCGAAAAGTGGTTTTTCAACACTAACAAGTGCGAAAAGTGGTTTTTCCACACGAAGACAAGTGCAAAAGTGGTTTCCTGCACCAACACAAGTGCGAAAAGAGTTTTTTCAACACTAACACAAGTGCGAAAAGTGGTTTTTCAACACTATCACAAGTGCAAAAAGTGTTTTTTCCACAATAATACAAGTGCAAAAGTGGTTTCCTGCACCAACACAAGTGCGAAAAGTGGTTTTCAACACTAACAAAAGTGCGAAAAGTGGTTTTTCAACACTAACACAAGTGCGAAAAGTGGTTTTTCAACAGTAATACAAGTGCAAAAGTGGCTTTTCAACACTAACACAAGTGCGAAAAGTGGTTTTTCAACACTAACACAAGTACGAAAAGTGGTTTTTCCACACTAATACAAGTGCAAAACTGGTTTCCTGCACCAACACAAGTGCGAAAAGTGGTTTTTCAACACTAATACAAGTGCAAAAGTGGTTTCCTGCACCAACACAAGTGCGAAAAGTGGTTTTTCAACACTAACACAAGTGCAAAAAGTGGTTTTTCCACACTAATACAAGTGCAAAAGTGGTTTCCTGCACCAACACAAGTGCGAAAAGTGGTTTTTCAACACTAACACAAGTGCGAAAAGTGGTTTTTCCACACTAATACAAGTGCAAAAGTGGTTTCCTGCACCAACACAAGTGCGAAAAGTGGTTTTTCAACACCAACACAAGTGCGAAAAGTGGTGTTTCCACACTAATACAAGTGGAAAAGTGGTTTCCTGCACCAACACAAGTGCGAAAAGTGGTTTTTCAACACTATCACAAGTGCAAAAAGTGTTTTTCCACACTAATACAAGTGCAAAAGTGGTTTCCTGCACCAACACAAGTGCGAAAAGTGGTTTTTCAACACTAACACAAGTACGAAAAGTGGTTTTTCAACACTATCACAAGTGCAAAAAGTGTTTTTTCCACTCTAATACAAGTGCAAAAGTGGTTTCCTGCACCAACACAGGTGCAAAAAGTGTTTTTTCCACACTAATACAAGTGCAAAAGTGGTTTCCTGCACCAACACAAGTGCGAAAAGTGGTTTTTCAACACTAACACAAGTGCGAAAAGTGGTTTTTCAACACTAACACAAGTGCAAAAAGTGGTTTTTCCACACTAATACAAGTGCAAAAGTGGTTTCCTGCACCAACACAAGTGCAAAAAGTGGTTTTTCAACACTATCACAAGTGCAAAAGTGGTTTCCTGCACCAACACAAGTGCGAAAAGTGGTTTTTCAACACTATCACAAGTGCAAAAAGTGTTTTTCCACACTAATACAAGTGCAGAAGTGGTTTCCTGCACCAACACAAGTGCGAAAAGTGGTTTTTCAACACTAACACAAGTGCGAAAAGTGGTTTTTCAACACTATCACAAGTGCAAAAAGTGTTTTTTCCACACTAATACAAGTGCAAAAGTGGTTTCCTGCACCAACACAAGTGCAAAAAGTGTTTTTTCCATACTAATACAAGTGCAAAAGTGGTTTCCTGCACCAACACAAGTGCAAAAAGTGGTTTTTCAACACTAACACAAGTGCGAAAAGTGGTTTTTCCACACTAATACAAGTGCAAAAGTGGTTTCCTGCACCAACACAAGTGCGAAAACTGGTTTTCCAACACTAACACAAGTGCGAAAAGTGGTTTTTCCACACTAATACAACTGCAAAAGTGGTTTCCTGCACCAACACAAGTGCGAAAAGTGGTTTTTCAACACTAACACAAGTGCGAAAAGTGGTTTTTCCACACTAATACAAGTGCAAAAGTGCGTGCAAAAGCGCAAAAGTGCGGCTTCAAGCCAAAGTCGATCCGCTCCAGTGATCGTCAGAACAATGTCTAATCGAGACCTGCACCAACACAAGTGCGAAAAGTGGTTTTTCAACACTAACACAAGTGCGAAAGTGGTTTTTCAACACTAACACAAGTGCAAAAAGTGGTTTTTCCACACTAACACAAGTGCAAAAGTGGTTTCCTGCACCAACACAAGTGCGAAAAGTGGTTTTTCAACACTATCACAAGTGCAAAAAGTGTTTTTCCACACTAATACAAGTGCAAAAGTGGTTTCCTGCACCAACACAAGTGCGAAAAGTGGTTTTTCAACACAAACACAAGTGCGAAAAGTGGTTTTTCAACACTATCACAAGTGCGAAAAGTGGTTTTTCAACACTAACACAAGTGCGAAAAGTGGTTTTTCAACACTATCACAAGTGCGAAAAGTGGTTTTTCCACACTAATACAAGTGCAAAAGTGGTTTCCTGCACCAACACAAGTGCGAAAAGTGGTTTTTCAACACTAACACATGTGCGAAAAGTGGTTTTTCAACACTAACACAAGTGCGAAAAGTGGTTTTTCAACACTAACACAAGTGCGAAAAGTGGTTTTTCCACAGTAATACAAGTGCAAAAGTGGTTTCCTGCACCAACACAAGTGCGAAAAGTCGTTTTTCACCACTAACACAAGTGCGAAAAGTGGTTTTTCAACACCATCACAAGTGCAAAAAGTGTTTTTTCCACACTAATACAAGTGCAAAAGTGGTTTCCTGCACCAACACAAGTGCGAAAAGTGGTTTTTCAACACTAACACAAGTGCGAAAAGTGGTTTTTCAACACTAACACAAGTGCGAAAAGTGGTTTTTCAACACTAACACAAGTGCGAAAAGTGGTTTTTCCACACTAATACAAGTGCAAAAGTGGTTTCCTGCACCAACACAAGTGCAAAAAGTGTTTTTTCCATACTAATACAAGTGCAAAAGTGGTTTCCTGCACCAACACAAGTGCGAAAAGTGTTTTTTCAACACTAACACAAGTGCGAAAAGTGGTTTTTCCACACTAATACAAGTGCAAAAGTGGTTTCCTGTACCAACACAAGTGCGAAAAGTGGTTTTTCAACACTAACACAAGTGCGAAAAGTGGTTTTTCAACACTAACACAAGTGCGAAAAGTGGTTTTTCAACACTATCACAAGTGCAAAAAGTGTTTTTTCCACACTAATACAAGTGCAAAAGTGGTTTCCTGCACCAACACAAGTGCGAAAAGTGTTTTTTCAACACTAACACAAGTGCGAAAAGTGGTTTTTCCACACTAATACAAGTGCAAAAGTGGTTTCCTGTACCAACACAAGTGCGAAAAGTGGTTTTTCAACACTAACACAAGTGCGAAAAGTGGTTTTTCAACACCAACACAAGTGCGAAAAGTGTTTTTTCAACACTAACACAAGTGCAAAAGTGGTTTCCTGCACCAACACAAGTGCGAAAAGTGTTTTTTCAACACTAACACAAGTGCGAAAAGTGGTTTTTCCACACTAATACAAGTGCAAAAGTGGTTTCCTGCACCCACACAAGTGCGAAAAGTGGTTTTTCAACACCAACACAAGTGCGAGAAGTGGTTTTTCAACACTAACACAAGTGCGAAAAGTGTTGTTTCCACACTAATACAAGTGGAAAAGTGGTTTCCTGCACCAACACAAGTGCGAAAAGTGGTTTTTCAACACTAACACAAGTGCGAAAAGTGGTTTTTCAACACTATCACAAGAGCAAAAAGTGTTTTTCCACACTAATACAAGTGCAAAAGTGGTTTCCTGCACCAACACAAGTGCGAAAAGTGGTTTTTCAACACTAACACAAGTGCGAAAAGTGGTTTTTCAACACTATCACAAGTGCAAAAAGTGTTTTTTCCACACTAATACAAGTGCAAAACTGGTTTCCTGCACCAACACAAGTGCGAAAAGTGGTTTTTCAACACTATCACAAGTGCAAAAAGTGTTTTTTCGACACTCATACAAGTGCAAAAGTGGTTTCCTGCACCAACACAAGTGCGAAAAGTGGTTTTTCAACACTAACACAAGTGCGAAAAGTGGTTTTTCAACACTATCACAAGTGCAAAAAGTGGTTTTTCCACACTAATACAAGTGCAAAAGTGATTTCCTCCACCAACACAAGTGCGAAAAGTGGTTTTTCAACACTAACACAAGTGCGAAAAGTGGTTTTTCAACACTAACGCAAGTGCAAAAAGTGGTTTTTCCACACTAATACAAGTGCAAAAGTGGTTTGCTGCACCAACACAAGTGCGAAAAGTGTTTTTTCAACACTATCACAAGTGCAAAAAGTGTTTTTCCACACTAATACAAGTGCAAAAGTGGTTTCCTGCACCAACACAAGTGCGAAAAGTGGTTTTTCAACACTAACACAAGTGCGAAAAGTGATTTTTCAACACTATCACAAGTGCAAAAAGTGTTTTTCCACACTAATACAAGTGCAAAAGTGGTTTCCTGCACCAACACAAGTGCGAAAAGTGGTTTTTCAACACTAACACAAGTGCGAAAAGTGGTTTTTCAACACTATCACAAGTGCAAAAAGTGTTTTTTCCACACTAATACAAGTGCAAAACTGGTTTCCTGCACCAACACAAGTGCGAAAAGTGTTTTTCAACACTAACACAAGTGCGAAAAGTGGTTTTTCAACACTAACAAGTGCGAAAAGTGGTTTTTCAACAGTAATACAAGTGCAAAAGTGGTTTTTCAACACTAACACAATTGCGAAAAGTGGTTTTTCAACACTAACACAAGTACGAAAAGTGGTTTTTCCACACTTATACAAGTGCAAAAGTGGTTTCCTGCACCAACACAAGTGCGAAAAGTGGTTTTTCAACACTATAACAAGTGCAAAAGTGGTTTCCTGCACCAACACAAGTGCGAAAAGTGGTTTTTCAACACTATCACAAGTGCAAAAAGTGTTTTTCCACACTAATACAAGTGCAAAAGTGGTTTCCTGCACCAACAC
This sequence comes from Myxine glutinosa, assembly GCF_964187855.1. Classification (NCBI taxonomy): domain Eukaryota; kingdom Metazoa; phylum Chordata; class Myxini; order Myxiniformes; family Myxinidae; genus Myxine; species Myxine glutinosa. The sequence continues at coordinate 126,808,178 of NC_136262.1, read as the reverse complement.
AAGTGCGAAAAGTGGTTTTTCAACACTAACACAAGTGCGAAAAGTGGTTTTTCAACACTATCACAAGTGCAAAAAGTGTTTTTTCCACACAAATACAAGTGCAAAAGTGGTTTCCTGCACCAACACAAGTGCGAAAAGTGGTTTTTCAACACTAACACAAGTGCGAAAAGTGGTTTTTCAACACTAACAAGTGCGAAAAGTGGTTTTTCCACACGAAGACAAGTGCAAAAGTGGTTTCCTGCACCAACACAAGTGCGAAAAGAGTTTTTTCAACACTAACACAAGTGCGAAAAGTGGTTTTTCAACACTATCACAAGTGCAAAAAGTGTTTTTTCCACAATAATACAAGTGCAAAAGTGGTTTCCTGCCCCAACACAAGTGCGAAAAGTGGTTTTCAACACTAACAAAAGTGCGAAAAGTGGTTTTTCAACACTAACACAAGTGCGAAAAGTGGTTTTTCAACAGTAATACAAGTGCAAAAGTGGATTTTCAACACTAACACAAGTGCGAAAAGTGGTTTTTCAACACTAACACAAGTACGAAAAGTGGTTTTTCCACACTAATACAAGTGCAAAAGTGGTTTCCTGCACCAACACAAGTGCGAAAAGTGGTTTTTCAACCCTAACACAAGTGCGAAAAGTGGTTTTTCAACACTAACACAAGTGCGAAAAGTGGTTTTTCCACACTAATACAAGTGCACGAGTGGTTTCCTGCACCAACACAAGTGCGAAAGGTGGTTTTTCAACACTAATACAAGTGCAAAAGTGGTTTCCTGTACCAACACAAGTGCGAAAAGTGGTTTTTCAACACTAACACAAGTGCGAAAAGTGGTTTTTCAACACTAACACAAGTGCGAAAAGTGGTTTTTCAACACTAACACAAGTGCGAAAAGTGTTTTTTCCACACTAATACAAGTGCAAAAGTGGTTTCCTGCACCAACACAAGTGCGAAAAGTGGTTTTTCAACACTAACACAAGTGCGAAAAGTGGTTTTTCCACACTAATACAAGTGCACGAGTGGTTTCCTGCACCAACACAAGTGCGAAAAGTGGTTTTTCAACACTAACACAAGTGCTAAAAGTGGTTTTTCAACACTATCACAAGTGCAAAAAGTGTTTTTTCCACACTAATACAAGTGCAAAACTGGTTTCCTGCACCAACACAAGTGCGAAAAGTGGTTTTTCAACACTAATACAAGTGCAAAAGTGGTTTCCTGCACCAACACAAGTGCGAAAAGTGGTTTTTCAACACTAACACAAGTGCAAAAAGTGGTTTTTCCACACTAATACAAGTGCAAAAGTGGTTTCCTGCACCAACACAAGTGCGAAAAGTGGTTTTTCAACACTAACACAAGTGCGAAAAGTGGTTTTTCCACACTAATACAAGTGCAAAAGTGGTTTCCTGCACCAACACAAGTGCGAAAAGTGGTTTTTCAACACCAACACAAGTGCGAAAAGTGGTGTTTCCACACTAATACAAGTGGAAAAGTGGTTTCCTGCACCAACACAAGTGCGAAAAGTGGTTTTTCAACACTATCACAAGTGCAAAAAGTGTTTTTCCACACTAATACAAGTGCAAAAGTGGTTTCCTGCACCAACACAAGTGCGAAAAGTGGTTTTTCAACACTAACACAAGTACGAAAAGTGGTTTTTCAACACTATCACAAGTGCAAAAAGTGTTTTTTCCACTCTAATACAAGTGCAAAAGTGGTTTCCTGCACCAACACAGGTGCAAAAAGTGTTTTTTCCACACTAATACAAGTGCAAAAGTGGTTTCCTGCACCAACACAAGTGCGAAAAGTGGTTTTTCAACACTAACACAAGTGCGAAAACTGGTTTTTCAACACTAACACAAGTGCGAAAAGTGGTTTTTCCACACTAATACAAGTGCAAAAGTGGTTTCCTGCACCAACACAAGTGCAAAAAGTGGTTTTTCAACACTATCACAAGTGCAAAAGTGGTTTCCTGCACCAACACAAGTGCGAAAAGTGGTTTTTCAACACTATCACAAGTGCAAAAAGTGTTTTTCCACACTAATACAAGTGCAGAAGTGGTTTCCTGCACCAACACAAGTGCGAAAAGTGGTTTTTCAACACTAACACAAGTGCAAAAAGTGGTTTTTCAACACTATCACAAGTGCAAAAAGTGTTTTTTCCACACTAATACAAGTGCAAAAGTGGTTTCCTGCACCAACACAAGTGCAAAAAGTGTTTTTTCCATACTAATACAAGTGCAAAAGTGGTTTCCTGCACCAACACAAGTGCAAAAAGTGGTTTTTCAACACTAACACAAGTGCGAAAAGTGGTTTTTCCACACTAATACAAGTGCAAAAGTGGTTTCCTGCACCAACACAAGTGCGAAAACTGGTTTTCCAACACTAACACAAGTGCGAAAAGTGGTTTTTCCACACTAATACAACTGCAAAAGTGGTTTCCTGCACCAACACAAGTGCGAAAAGTGGTTTTTCAACACTAACACAAGTGCGAAAAGTGGTTTTTCCACACTAATACAAGTGCAAAAGTGCGTGCAAAAGCGCAAAAGTGCGGCTTCAAGCCAAAGTCGATCCGCTCCAGTGATCGTCAGAACAATGTCTAATCGAGACCTGCACCAACACAAGTGCGAAAAGTGGTTTTTCAACACTAACACAAGTGCGAAAGTGGTTTTTCAACACTAACACAAGTGCAAAAAGTGGTTTTACCACACTAACACAAGTGCAAAAGTGGTTTCCTGCACCAACACAAGTGCGAAAAGTGGTTTTTCAACACTATCACAAGTGCAAAAAGTGTTTTTCCACACTAATACAAGTGCAAAAGTGGTTTGCTGCACCAACACAAGTGCGAAAAGTGGTTTTTCAACACAAACACAAGTGCGAAAAGTGGTTTTTCAACACTATCACAAGTGCGAAAAGTGGTTTTTCAACACTAACACAAGTGCGAAAAGTGGTTTTTCAACACTATCACAAGTGCGAAAAGTGGTTTTTCCACACTAATACAAGTGCAAAAGTGGTTTCCTGCACCAACACAAGTGCGAAAAGTGGTTTTTCAACACTAACACATGTGCGAAAAGTGGTTTTTCAACACTAACACAAGTGCGAAAAGTGGTTTTTCAACACTAACACAAGTGCGAAAAGTGGTTTTTCCACAGTAATACAAGTGCAAAAGTGGTTTCCTGCACCAACACAAGTGCGAAAAGTCGTTTTTCACCACTAACACAAGTGCGAAAAGTGGTTTTTCAACACCATCACAAGTGCAAAAAGTGTTTTTTCCACACTAATACAAGTGCAAAAGTGGTTTCCTGCACCAACACAAGTGCGAAAAGTGGTTTTTCAACACTAACACAAGTGCGAAAAGTGGTTTTTCAACACTAACACAAGTGCGAAAAGTGGTTTTTCAACACTAACACAAGTGCGAAAAGTGGTTTTTCCACACTAATACAAGTGCAAAAGTGGTTTCCTGCACCAACACAAGTGCAAAAAGTGTTTTTTCCATACTAATACAAGTGCAAAAGTGGTTTCCTGCACCAACACAAGTGCGAAAAGTGTTTTTTCAACACTAACACAAGTGCGAAAAGTGGTTTTTCCACACTAATACAAGTGCAAAAGTGGTTTCCTGTACCAACACAAGTGCGAAAAGTGGTTTTTCAACACTAACACAAGTGCGAAAAGTGGTTTTTCAACACTAACACAAGTGCGAAAAGTGGTTTTTCAACACTATCACAAGTGCAAAAAGTGTTTTTTCCACACTAATACAAGTGCAAAAGTGGTTTCCTGCACCAACACAAGTGCAAAAAGTGTTTTTTCCATACTAATACAAGTGCAAAAGTGGTTTCCTGCACCAACACAAGTGCGAAAAGTGTTTTTTCAACACTAACACAAGTGCGAAAAGTGGTTTTTCCACACTAATACAAGTGCAAAAGTGCTTTCCTGCACCCACACAAGTGCGAAAAGTGGTTTTTCAACACCAACACAAGTGCGAGAGGTGGTTTTTCCACACTAATACAAGTGGAAAAGTGGTTTCCTGCACCAACACAAGTGCGAAAAGTGGTTTTTCAACACTAACACAAGTGCGAAAAGTGGTTTTTCAACACTATCACAAGAGCAAAAAGTGTTTTTCCACACTAATACAAGTGCAAAAGTGGTTTCCTGCACCAACACAAGTGCGAAAAGTGGTTTTTCAACACTAACACAAGTGCGAAAAGTGGTTTTTCAACACTATCACAAGTGCAAAAAGTGTTTTTTCCACACTAATACAAGTGCAAAACTGGTTTCCTGCACCAACACAAGTGCGAAAAGTGGTTTTTCAACACTATCACAAGTGCAAAAAGTGTTTTTTCGACACTCATACAAGTGCAAAAGTGGTTTCCTGCACCAACACAAGTGCGAAAAGTGGTTTTTCAACACTAACACAAGTGCGAAAAGTGGTTTTTCAACACTATCACAAGTGCGAAAAGTGGTTTTTCCACACTAATACAAGTGCAAAAGTGATTTCCTCCACCAACACAAGTGCGAAAAGTGGTTTTTCAACACTAACACAAGTGCGAAAAGTGGTTTTTCAACACTAACACAAGTGCAAAAAGTGGTTTTTCCACACTAATACAAGTGCAAAAGTGGTTTGCTGCACCAACACAAGTGCGAAAAGTGTTTTTTCAACACTATCACAAGTGCAAAAAGTGTTTTTCCACACTAATACAAGTGCAAAAGTGGTTTCCTGCACCAACACAAGTGCGAAAAGTGGTTTTTCAACACTAACACAAGTGCGAAAAGTGATTTTTCAACACTATCACAAGTGCAAAAAGTGTTTTTCCACACTAATACAAGTGCAAAAGTGGTTTCCTGCACCAACACAAGTGCGAAAAGTGGTTTTTCAACACTAACACAAGTGCGAAAAGTGGTTTTTCAACACTATCACAAGTGCAAAAAGTGTTTTTTCCACACTAATACAAGTGCAAAACTGGTTTCCTGCACCAACACAAGTGCGAAAAGTGTTTTTCAACACTAACACAAGTGCGAAAAGTGGTTTTTCAACACTAACAAGTGCGAAAAGTGGTTTTTCAACAGTAATACAAGTGCAAAAGTGGTTTTTCAACACTAACACAATTGCGAAAAGTGGTTTTTCAACACTAACACAAGTACGAAAAGTGGTTTTTCCACACTTATACAAGTGCAAAAGTGGTTTCCTGCACCAACACAAGTGCGAAAAGTGGTTTTTCAACCCTAACACAAGTGCGAAAAGTGGTTTTTCCACACTAATACAAGTGCAAAAGTGGTTTCCTGTACCAACACAAGTGCGAAAAGTGGTTTTTCAACACTAACACAAGTGCGAAAAGTGGTTTTTCAACACTAACACAAGTGCGAAAAGTGGTTTTTCAACACTAACACAAGTGCGAAAAGTGGTTTTTCAACACTAACACAAGTGCGAAAAGTGGTTTTTCAACACTAACACAAGTGCGAAAAGTGGTTTTTCAACACTAACACAAGTGCAAAAAGTGGTTTTTCCACACTAATACAAGTGCAAAAGTGGTTTCCTCCACCAACACAAGTGCGAAAAGTGGTTTTTCAGCACTAACACAAGTGCGAAAAGTGGTTTTTCCACACTAATACAAGTGCAAAAGTGGTTTCCTGCACCAACACGAGTGTGAAAAGTGGTTTTTCAACACTATCACAAGTGCAAAAAGTGTTTTTTCCACACTCATACAAGTGCAAAAGTGGTTTCCCGCACCAACACAAGTGCGAAAAGTGGTTTTTCAACACTAACACAAGTGCGAAAAGTGGTTTTTCAACACTAACACAAGTGCGAAAAGTGGTTTTTCCACACTAATACAAGTGCAAAAGTGGTTTCCTGCACAAACACAAGTGCGAAAAGTGGTTTTTCAACACTAACACAAGTGCGAAAAGTGGTTTTTCAACACTAACCCAAGTGCGAAAAGTGGTTTTTCCACACTAATACAAGTGCAAAAGTGGTTTCCTGCACCAACACGTGCGAAAAGCAGTTTTTCAACACTAACACAAGTGCAAAAAGTGGTTTTCCACACTAATACAAGTGCAAAAGTGGTTTCCTGCACCAACACAAGTGCGAAAAGTGGTTTTTCAACACTAACACAAGTGCAAAAGTGGTTTCCTGCACCAACACAAGTGCGAAAAGTGGTTTTTCAACACTAACACAAGTGCGAAAAGTGGTTTTTCAACACTAACACAAGTGCGAAAAGTGGTTTTTCCACACTAATACAAGTGCAAAAGTGGTTTCCTGCACCAACACAAGTGCGAAAAGTGGTTTTTCAACACTAACAAGTGCGAAAAGTGGTTTTTCAACACTAACACAAGTGCGAAAAGTGGTTTTTCAACACTAACACAAGTGCGAAAAGTGGTTTTTCAACACTAACACAAGTGCGAAAAGTGGTTTTTCAACACTAACACAAGTGCGATGGGTGGTTTTTCCACACTAATACAAGTGCAAAAGTGGTTTCCTGCACCAACACAAGTGCGAAAAGTGGTTTTTCAACACTAACACAAGTGCGAAAAGTGGTTTTTCAACACTAACACAAGTGCGAAAAGTGTTTTTTCCACACTAATACAAGTGCAAAAGTGGTTTCCTGCACCAACACAAGTGCGAAAAGTGGTTTTTCAACACTAGCACAAGTGCGAAAAGTGGTTTTTCAACACTAAAACAAGTGCGAAAAGCGTTTTTTCAACACTAACACAAGTGCGAAAAGTGGTTTTTCAAAACTAACACAGGTGCGAAAAGTGGTTTTTCAACACTAACACAAGTGCAAAAAGTGGTTTTTCCACACTAATACAAGTGCAAAAGTGGTTTGCTGCACCAACAAAAGTGCGAAAAGTGTTTTTTCAACACTATCACAAGTGCAAAAAGTGTTTTTCCACACTAATACAAGTGCAAAAGTGGTTTCCTGCACCAACACAAGTGCGAAAAGTGGTTTTTCAACACTAACACAAGTGCGAAAAGTGGTTTTTCAACACTATCACAAGTGCAAAAAGTGTTTTTCCACACTAATACAAGTGCAAAAGTGGTTTCCTGCACCAACACAAGTGCGAAAAGTGGTTTTTCAACACTAACACAAGTGCGAAAAGTGGTTTTTCAACACTATCACAAGTGCAAAAAGTGTTTTTTCCACACTAATACAAGTGCAAAACTGGTTTCCTGCACCAACACAAGTGCGAAAAGTGTTTTTCAACACTAACACAAGTGCGAAAAGTGGTTTTTCAACACTAACAAGTGCGAAAAGTGGTTTTTCAACAGTAATACAAGTGCAAAAGTGGTTTTTCAACACTAACACAATTGCGAAAAGTGGTTTTTCAACACTAACACAAGTACGAAAAGTGGTTTTTCCACACTTATACAAGTGCAAAAGTGGTTTCCTGCACCAACACAAGTGCGAAAAGTGGTTTTTCAACCCTAACACAAGTGCGAAAAGTGGTTTTTCCACACTAATACAAGTGCAAAAGTGGTTTCCTGTACCAACACAAGTGCGAAAAGTGGTTTTTCAACACTAACACAAGTGCGAAAAGTGGTTTTTCAACACTAACACAAGTGCGAAAAGTGGTTTTTCAACACTAACACAAGTGCGAAAGTGGTTTTTCCACACTAATACAAGTGCAAAAGTGGTTTCCTGCACCAACACAAGTGCAAAAAGTGTTTTTTCCATACTAATACAAGTGCAAAAGTGGTTTCCTGCACCAACACAAGTGCGAAAAGTGTTTTTTCAACACTAACACAAGTGCGAAAAGTGGTTTTTCCACACTAATACAAGTGCAAAAGTGGTTTCCTGTACCAACACAAGTGCGAAAAGTGGTTTTTCAACACTAACACAAGTGCGAAAAGTGGTTTTTCAACACTATCACAAGTGCAAAAAGTGTTTTTTCCACACTAATACAAGTGCAAAAGTGGTTTCCTGCACTAACACAAGTGCGAAAAGTGGTTTTTCAACACTAACACAAGTGCGAAAAGTGGTTTTTCAACACTATCACAAGTGCAAAAAGTGTTTTTTCCACACTAATACAAGTGCAAAAGTGGTTTCCTGCACCAACACAAGTGCAAAAAGTGTTTTTTCCATACTAATACAAGTGCAAAAGTGGTTTCCTGCACCAACACAAGTGCGAAAAGTGTTTTTTCAACACTAACACAAGTGCGAAAAGTGGTTTTTCCACACTAATACAAGTGCAAAAGTGGTTTCCTGCACCCACACAAGTGCGAAAAGTGGTTTTTCAACACCAACACAAGTGCGAGAAGTGGTTTTTCAACACTAACACAAGTGCGAAAAGTGTTGTTTCCACACTAATACAAGTGGAAAAGTGGTTTCCTGCACCAACACAAGTGCGAAAAGTGGTTTTTCAACACTAACACAAGTGCGAAAAGTGGTTTTTCAACACTATCACAAGTGCAAAAAGTGTTTTTCCACACTAATACAAGTGCAAAAGTGGTTTCCTGCACCAACACAAGTGCGAAAAGTGGTTTTTCAACACTAACACAAGTGCGAAAAGTGGTTTTTCAACACTATCACAAGTGCAAAAAGTGTTTTTTCCACACTAATACAAGTGCAAAACTGGTTTCCTGCACCAACACAAGTGCGAAAAGTGGTTTTTCAACACTATCACAAGTGCAAAAAGTGTTTTTTCGACACTCATACAAGTGCAAAAGTGGTTTCCTGCACCAACACAAGTGCGAAAAGTGGTTTTTCAACACTAACACAAGTGCGAAAAGTGGTTTTTCAACACTATCACAAGTGCGAAAAGTGGTTTTTCCACACTAATACAAGTGCAAAAGTGATTTCCTCCACCAACACAAGTGCGAAAAGTGGTTTTTCAACACTAACACAAGTGCGAAAAGTGGTTTTTCAACACTAACACAAGTGCAAAAAGTGGTTTTTCCACACTTATACAAGTGCAAAAGTGGTTTGCTGCACCAACACAAGTGCGAAAAGTGTTTTTTCAACACTATCACAAGTGCAAAAAGTGTTTTTCCACACTAATACAAGTGCAAAAGTGGTTTCCTGCACCAACACAAGTGCGAAAAGTGGTTTTTCAACACTAACACAAGTGCGAAAAGTGGTTTTTCAACACTATCACAAGTGCAAAAAGTGTTTTTCCACACTAATACAAGTGCAAAAGTGGTTTCCTGCACCAACACAAGTGCGAAAAGTGGTTTTTCAACACTAACACAAGTGCGAAAAGTGGTTTTTCAACACTATCACAAGTGCAAAAAGTGTTTTTTCCACACTAATACAAGTGCAAAACTGGTTTCCTGCACCAACACAAGTGCGAAAAGGGTTTTTCAACACTAACACAAGTGCGAAAAGTGGTTTTTCAACACTAACAAGTGCGAAAAGTGGTTTTTCAACAGTAATACAAGTGCACAAGTGGTTTTTCAACACTAACACAATTGCGAAAAGTGGTTTTTCAACACTAACACAAGTACGAAAAGTGGTTTTTCCACACTTATACAAGTGCAAAAGTGGTTTCCTGCACCAACACAAGTGCGAAAAGTGGTTTTTCAACCCTAACACAAGTGCGAAAAGTGGTTTTTCCACACTAATACAAGTGCAAAAGTGGTTTCCTGTACCAACACAAGTGCGAAAAGTGGTTTTTCAACACTAACACAAGTGCGAAAAGTGGTTTTTCAACACTAACACAAGTGCGAAAAGTGGTTTTTCAACACTAACACAAGTGCGAAAAGTGGTTTTTCAACACTAACACAAGTGCGAAAAGTGGTTTTTCAACACTAACACAAGTGCGAAAAGTGGTTTTTCAACACTAACACAAGTGCAAAAAGTGGTTTTTCCACACTAATACAAGTGCAAAAGTGGTTTCCTCCACCAACACAAGTGCGAAAAGTGGTTTTTCAGCACTAACACAAGTGCGAAAAGTGGTTTTTCCACACTAATACAAGTGCAAAAGTGGTTTCCTGCACCAACACGAGTGTCAAAAGTGGTTTTTCAACACTATCACAAGTGCAAAAAGTGGTTTTTCAACACTAAAACAAGTGCGAAAAGCGTTTTTTCAACACTAACAACAAGTGCGAAAAGTGGTTTTTCAAAACTAACACAGGTGCGAAAAGTGGTTTTTCAACACTATCACAAGTGCAAAAAGTGTTTTTTCCACACTAATACAAGTGCAAAAGTGGTTTCCTGCACCAACACAAGTGCGAAAAGTGGTTTTTCAACACTAACACAAGTGCGAAAAGTGGTTTTTCAACACTAACACATGTGCGAAAAGTGGTTTTTCAACACTAACACAAGTGCGAAAAGTGGTTTTTCAACACTAACACAAGTGCGAAAAGTGGTTTTTCCACACTAATACAAGTGCAAAAGTGGTTTCCTGCACCAACACAAGTGCGAAAAGTGGTTTTTCAACACTAACACAAGTGCAAAATGTGGTTTTTCAACACTATCACAAGTGCAAAAAGTGTTTTTTCCACAGTAATACAAGTGCAAAAGTGGTTTCCTGCACCAACACAAGTGCGAAAAGTGGTTTTTCACAACTAACACAAGTACGAAAAGTGGTCTTTCAACACCAACACAAGTGCGAAAAGTGGTTTTTCAACACTATCACAAGTGCAAAAAGTGGTTTTTCCACACTAATACAAGTGCAAAAGTGGTTTGCTGCACCAACACAAGTGCGAAAAGTGTTTTTTCAACACTATCACAAGTGCAAAAAGTGTTTTTCCACACTAATACAAGTGCAAAAGTGGTTTCCTGCACCAACACAAGTGCGAAAAGTGGTTTTTCAACACTAACACAAGTGCGAAAAGTGGTTTTTCAACACTATCACAAGTGCAAAAAGTGTTTTTCCACACTAATACAAGTGCAAAAGTGGTTTCCTGCACCAACACAAGTGCGAAAAGTGGTTTTTCAACACTAACACAAGTGCGAAAAGTGGTTTTTCAACACTATCACAAGTGCAAAAAGTGTTTTTTCCACACTAATACAAGTGCAAAACTGGTTTCCTGCACCAACACAAGTGCGAAAAGTGTTTTTCAACACTAACACAAGTGCGAAAAGTGGTTTTTCAACACTAACAAGTGCGAAAAGTGGTTTTTCAACAGTAATACAAGTGCAAAAGTGGTTTTTCAACACTAACACAATTGCGAAAAGTGGTTTTTCCACACTAATACAAGTGCAAAACTGGTTTCCTGCACCAACACAAGTGCGAAAAGTGGTTTTTCAACACTATCACAAGTGCAAAAAGTGTTTTTTCGACACTCATACAAGTGCAAAAGTGGTTTCCTGCACCAACACAAGTGCGAAAAGTGGTTTTTCAACACTAACACAAGTGCGAAAAGTGGTTTTTCAACACTATCACAAGTGCGAAAAGTGGTTTTTCCACACTAATACAAGTGCAAAAGTGATTTCCTCCACCAACACAAGTGCGAAAAGTGGTTTTTCAACACTAACACAAGTGCGAATGTGGTTTTTCAACACTAACACAAGTGCAAAAAGTGGTTTTTCCACACTAACACAAGTGCAAAAGTGGTTTCCTGCACCAACACAAGTGCGAAAAGTGGTTTTTCAACACTATCACAAGTGCAAAAAGTGTTTTTCCACACTAATACAAGTGCAAAAGTGGTTTCCTGCACCAACACAAGTGCGAAAAGTGGTTTTTCAACACAAACACAAGTGCGAAAAGTGGTTTTTCAACACTATCACAAGTGCGAAAAGTGGTTTTTCAACACTAACACAAGTGCGAAAAGTGGTTTTTCAACACTATCACAAGTGCGAAAAGTGGTTTTTCCACACTAATACAAGTGCAAAAGTGGTTTCCTGCACCAACACAAGTGCGAAAAGTGGTTTTTCAACACTAACACATGTGCGAAAAGTGGTTTTTCAACACTAACACAAGTGCGAAAAGTGGTTTTTCAACACTAACACAAGTGCGAAAAGTGGTTTTTCCACAGTAATACAAGTGCAAAAGTGGTTTCCTGCACCAACACAAGTGCGAAAAGTCGTTTTTCACCACTAACACAAGTGCGAAAAGTGGTTTTTCAACACCATCACAAGTGCAAAAAGTGTTTTTTCCACACTAATACAAGTGCAAAAGTGGTTTCCTGCACCAACACAAGTGCGAAAAGTGGTTTTTCAACACTAACACAAGTGCGAAAAGTGGTTTTTCAACACTAACACAAGTGCGAAAAGTGGTTTTTCAACACTAACACAAGTGCGAAAAGTGGTTTTTCCACACTAATACAAGTGCAAAAGTGGTTTCCTGCACCAACACAAGTGCAAAAAGTGTTTTTTCCATACTAATACAAGTGCAAAAGTGGTTTCCGGCACCAACACAAGTGCGAAAAGTGTTTTTTCAACACTAACACAAGTGCGAAAAGTGGTTTTTCCACACTAATACAAGTGCAAAAGTGGTTTCCTGTACCAACACAAGTGCGAAAAGTGGTTTTTCAACACTAACACAAGTGCGAAAAGTGGTTTTTCAACACTAACACAAGTGCGAAAAGTGGTTTTTCAACACTATCACAAGTGCAAAAAGTGTTTTTTCCACACTAATACAAGTGCAAAAGTGGTTTCCTGCACCAACACAAGTGCAAAAAGTGTTTTTTCCATACTAATACAAGTGCAAAAGTGGTTTCCTGCACCAACACAAGTGCGAAAAGTGTTTTTTCAACACTAACACAAGTGCGAAAAGTGGTTTTTCCACACTAATACAAGTGCAAAAGTGGTTTCCTGCACCCACACAAGTGCGAAAAGTGGTTTTTCAACACCAACACAAGTGCGAGAAGTGGTTTTTCAACACTAACACAAGTGCGAAAAGTGTTGTTTCCACACTAATACAAGTGGAAAAGTGGTTTCCTGCACCAACACAAGTGCGAAAAGTGGTTTTTCAACACTAACACAAGTGCGAAAAGTGGTTTTTCAACACTATCACAAGAGCAAAAAGTGTTTTTCCACACTAATACAAGTGCAAAAGTGGTTTCCTGCACCAACACAAGTGCGAAAAGTGGTTTTTCAACACTAACACAAGTGCGAAAAGTGGTTTTTCAACACTATCACAAGTGCAAAAAGTGTTTTTTCCACACTAATACAAGTGCAAAACTGGTTTCCTGCACCAACACAAGTGCGAAAAGTGGTTTTTCAACACTATCACAAGTGCAAAAAGTGTTTTTTCGACACTCATACAAGTGCAAAAGTGGTTTCCTGCACCAACACAAGTGCGAAAAGTGGTTTTTCAACACTAACACAAGTGCGAAAAGTGGTTTTTCAACACTATCACAAGTGCGAAAAGTGGTTTTTCCACACTAATACAAGTGCAAAAGTGATTTCCTCCACCAACACAAGTGCGAAAAGTGGTTTTTCAACACTAACACAAGTGCGAAAAGTGGTTTTTCAACACTAACACAAGTGCAAAAAGTGGTTTTTCCACACTAATACAAGTGCAAAAGTGGTTTGCTGCACCAACACAAGTGCGAAAAGTGTTTTTTCAACACTATCACAAGTGCAAAAAGTGTTTTTCCACACTAATACAAGTGCAAAAGTGGTTTCCTGCACCAACACAAGTGCGAAAAGTGGTTTTTCAACACTAACACAAGTGCGAAAAGTGGTTTTTCAACACTATCACAAGTGCAAAAAGTGTTTTTCCACACTAATACAAGTGCAAAAGTGGTTTCCTGCACCAACACAAGTGCGAAAAGTGGTTTTTCAACACTAACACAAGTGCGAAAAGTGGTTTTTCAACACTATCACAAGTGCAAAAAGTGTTTTTTCCACACTAATACAAGTGCAAAACTGGTTTCCTGCACCAACACAAGTGCGAAAAGTGTTTTTCAACACTAACACAAGTGCGAAAAGTGGTTTTTCAACACTAACAAGTGCGAAAAGTGGTTTTTCAACAGTAATACAAGTGCAAAAGTGGTTTTTCAACACTAACACAATTGCGAAAAGTGGTTTTTCAACACTAACACAAGTACGAAAAGTGGTTTTTCCACACTTATACAAGTGCAAAAGTGGTTTCCTGCACCAACACAAGTGCGAAAAGTGGTTTTTCAACCCTAACACAAGTGCGAAAAGTGGTTTTTCCACACTAATACAAGTGCAAAAGTGGTTTCCTGTACCAACACAAGTGCGAAAAGTGGTTTTTCAACACTAACACAAGTGCGAAAAGTGGTTTTTCAACACTAACACAAGTGCGAAAAGTGGTTTTTCAACACTAACACAAGTGCGAAAAGTGGTTTTTCAACACTAACACAAGTGCGAAAAGTGGTTTTTCAACACTAACACAAGTGCGAAAAGTGGTTTTTCAACACTAACACAAGTGCAAAAAGTGGTTTTTCCACACTAATACAAGTGCAAAAGTGGTTTCCTCCACCAACACAAGTGCGAAAAGTGGTTTTTCAGCACTAACACAAGTGCGAAAAGTGGTTTTTCCACACTAATACAAGTGCAAAAGTGGTTTCCTGCACCAACACGAGTGTGAAAAGTGGTTTTTCAATACTATCACAAGTGCAAAAAGTGTTTTTTCCACACTCATACAAGTGCAAAAGTGGTTTCCCGCACCAACACAAGTGCGAAAAGTGGTTTTTCAACACTAACACAAGTGCGAAAAGTGGTTTTTCAACACTAACACAAGTGCGAAAAGTGGTTTTTCCACACTAATACAAGTGCAAAAGTGGTTTCCTGCACCAACACAAGTGCGAAAAGTGGTTTTTCAACACTAACACAAGTGCGAAAAGTGGTTTTTCAACACTAACCCAAGTGCGAAAAGTGGTTTTTCCACACTAATACAAGTGCAAAAGTGGTTTCCTGCACCAACACGTGCGAAAAGCAGTTTTTCAACACTAACACAAGTGCAAAAAGTGGTTTTCCACACTAATACAAGTGCAAAAGTGGTTTCCTGCACCAACACAAGTGCGAAAAGTGGTTTTTCAACACTAACACAAGTGCAAAAGTGGTTTCCTGCACCAACACAAGTGCGAAAAGTGGTTTTTCAACACTAACACAAGTGCGAAAAGTGGTTTTTCAACACTAACACAAGTGCGAAAAGTGGTTTTTCCACACTAATACAAGTGCAAAAGTGGTTTCCTGCACCAACACAAGTGCGAAAAGTGGTTTTTCAACACTAACAAGTGCGAAAAGTGGTTTTTCAACACTAACACAAGTGCGAAGTTGGTTTTTCAACACTAACACAAGTGCGAAAAGTGGTTTTTCAACACTAACACAAGTGCGAAAAGTGGTTTTTCAACACTAACACAAGTGCGATGGGTTGTTTTTCCACACTAATACAAGTGCAAAAGTGGTTTCCTGCACCAACACAAGTGCGAAAAGTGGTTTTTCAACACTAACACAAGTGCGAAAAGTGGTTTTTCAACACTAACACAAGTGCGAAAAGTGTTTTTTCCACACTAATACAAGTGCAAAAGTGGTTTCCTGCACCAACACAAGTGCGAAAAGTGGTTTTTCAACACTAGCACAAGTGCGAAAAGTGGTTTTTCAACACTAAAACAAGTGCGAAAAGCGTTTTTTCAACACTAACACAAGTGCGAAAAGTGGTTTTTCAAAACTAACACAGGTGCGAAAAGTGGTTTTTCAACACTAACACAAGTGCAAAAAGTGGTTTTTCCACACTAATACAAGTGCAAAAGTGGTTTGCTGCACCAACACAAGTGCGAAAAGTGTTTTTTCAACACTATCACAAGTGCAAAAAGTGTTTTTCCACACTAATACAAGTGCAAAAGTGGTTTCCTGCACCAACACAAGTGCGAAAAGTGGTTTTTCAACACTAACACAAGTGCGAAAAGTGGTTTTTCAACACTATCACAAGTGCAAAAAGTGTTTTTCCACACTAATACAAGTGCAAAAGTGGTTTCCTGCACCAACACAAGTGCGAAAAGTGGTTTTTCAACACTAACACAAGTGCGAAAAGTGGTTTTTCAACACTATCACAAGTGCAAAAAGTGTTTTTTCCACACTAATACAAGTGCAAAACTGGTTTCCTGCACCAACACAAGTGCGAAAAGTGTTTTTCAACACTAACACAAGTGCGAAAAGTGGTTTTTCAACACTAACAAGTGCGAAAAGTGGTTTTTCAACAGTAATACAAGTGCAAAAGTGGTTTTTCAACACTAACACAATTGCGAAAAGTGGTTTTTCAACACTAACACAAGTACGAAAAGTGGTTTTTCCACACTTATACAAGTGCAAAAATGGTTTCCTGCACCAACACAAGTGCGAAAAGTGGTTTTTCAACCCTAACACAAGTGCGAAAAGTGGTTTTTCCACACTAATACAAGTGCAAAAGTGGTTTCCTGTACCAACACAAGTGCGAAAAGTGGTTTTTCAACACTAACACAAGTGCGAAAAGTGGTTTTTCAACACTAACACAAGTGCGAAAAGTGGTTTTTCAACACTAACACAAGTGCGAAAAGTGGTTTTTCCACACTAATACAAGTGCAAAAGTGGTTTCCTGCACCAACACAAGTGCAAAAAGTGTTTTTTCCATACTAATACAAGTGCAAAAGTGGTTTCCTGCACCAACACAAGTGCGAAAAGTGTTTTTTCAACACTAACACAAGTGCGAAAAGTGGTTTTTCCACACTAATACAAGTGCAAAAGTGGTTTCCTGTACCAACACAAGTGCGAAAAGTGGTTTTTCAACACTAACACAAGTGCGAAAAGTGGTTTTTCAACACTAACACAAGTGCGAAAAGTGGTTTTTCAACACTATCACAAGTGCAAAAAGTGTTTTTTCCACACTAATACAAGTGCAAAAGTGGTTTCCTGCACCAACACAAGTGCAAAAAGTGTTTTTTCCATACTAATACAAGTGCAAAAGTGGTTTCCTGCACCAACACAAGTGCGAAAAGTGTTTTTTCAACACTAACACAAGTGCGAAAAGTGGTTTTTCCACACTAATACAAGTGCAAAAGTGGTTTCCTGCACCCACACAAGTGCGAAAAGTGGTTTTTCAACACCAACACAAGTGCGAGAAGTGGTTTTTCAACACTAACACAAGTGCGAAAAGTGTTGTTTCCACACTAATACAAGTGGAAAAGTGGTTTCCTGCACCAACACAAGTGCGAAAAGTGGTTTTTCAACACTAACACAAGTGCGAAAAGTGGTTTTTCAACACTATCACAAGTGCAAAAAGTGTTTTTCCACACTAATACAAGTGCAAAAGTGGTTTCCTGCACCAACACAAGTGCGAAAAGTGGTTTTTCAACACTAACACAAGTGCGAAAAGTGGTTTTTCAACACTATCACAAGTGCAAAAAGTGTTTTTTCCACACTAATACAAGTGCAAAACTGGTTTCCTGCACCAACACAAGTGCGAAAAGTGGTTTTTCAACACTATCACAAGTGCAAAAAGTGTTTTTTCGACACTCATACAAGTGCAAAAGTGGTTTCCTGCACCAACACAAGTGCAAAAAGTGGTTTTTCAACACTAACACAAGTGCGAAAAGTGGTTTTTCAACACTATCACAAGTGCGAAAAGTGGTTTTTCCACACTAATACAAGTGCAAAAGTGATTTCCTCCACCAACACAAGTGCGAAAAGTGGTTTTTCAACACTAACACAAGTGCGAAAAGTGGTTTTTCAACACTAACACAAGTGCAAAAAGTGGTTTTTCCACACTAATACAAGTGCAAAAGTGGTTTGCTGCACCAACACAAGTGCGAAAAGTGTTTTTTCAACACTATCACAAGTGCAAAAAGTGTTTTTCCACACTAATACAAGTGCAAAAGTGGTTTCCTGCACCAACACAAGTGCGAAAAGTGGTTTTTCAACCCTAACACAAGTGCGAAAAGTGGTTTTTCCACACTAATACAAGTGCAAAAGTGGTTTCCTGTACCAACACAAGTGCGAAAAGTGGTTTTTCAACACTAACACAAGTGCGAAAAGTGGTTTTTCAACACTAACACAAGTGCGAAAAGTGGTTTTTCAACACTAACACAAGTGCGAAAAGTGGTTTTTCAACACTATCACAAGTGCGAAAAGTGGTTTTTCAACACTAACACAAGTGCGAAAAGTGGTTTTTCAACACTAACACAAGTGCAAAAAGTGGTTTTTCCACACTAATACAAGTGCAAAAGTGGTTTCCTCCACCAACACAAGTGCGAAAAGTGGTTTTTCAGCACTAACACAAGTGCAAAAGTGGTTTCCTGCACCAACACAAGTGCGAAAAGTCGTTTTTCACCACTAACACAAGTGCGAAAAGTGGTTTTTCAACACCATCACAAGTGCAAAAAGTGTTTTTTCCACACTAATACAAGTGCAAAAGTGGTTTCCTGCACCAACACAAGTGCGAAAAGTGGTTTTTCAACACTAACACAAGTGCGAAAAGTGGTTTTTCAACACTAACACAAGTGCGAAAAGTGGTTTTTCAACACTAACACAAGTGCGAAAAGTGGTTTTTCCACACTAATACAAGTGCAAAAGTGGTTTCCTGCACCAACACAAGTGCAAAAAGTGTTTTTTCCATACTAATACAAGTGCAAAAGTGGTTTCCTGCACCAACACAAGTGCGAAAAGTGTTTTTTCAACACTAACACAAGTGCGAAAAGTGGTTTTTCCACACTAATACAAGTGCAAAAGTGGTTTCCTGTACCAACACAAGTGCGAAAAGTGGTTTTTCAACACTAACACAAGTGCGAAAAGTGGTTTTTCAACACTAACACAAGTGCGAAAAGTGGTTTTTCAACACTATCACAAGTGCAAAAAGTGTTTTTTCCACACTAATACAAGTGCAAAAGTGGTTTCCTGCACCAACACAAGTGCAAAAAGTGTTTTTTCCATACTAATACAAGTGCAAAAGTGGTTTCCTGCACCAACACAAGTGCGAAAAGTGTTTTTTCAACACTAACACAAGTGCGAAAAGTGGTTTTTCCACACTAATACAAGTGCAAAAGTGGTTTCCTGCACCCACACAAGTGCGAAAAGTGGTTTTTCAACACCAACACAAGTGCGAGAAGTGGTTTTTCAACACTAACACAAGTGCGAAAAGTGTTGTTTCCACACTAATACAAGTGGAAAAGTGGTTTCCTGCACCAACACAAGTGCGAAAAGTGGTTTTTCAACACTAACACAAGTGCGAAAAGTGGTTTTTCAACACTATCACAAGAGCAAAAAGTGTTTTTCCACACTAATACAAGTGCAAAAGTGGTTTCCTGCACCAACACAAGTGCGAAAAGTGGTTTTTCAACACTAACACAAGTGCGAAAAGTGGTTTTTCAACACTATCACAAGTGCAAAAAGTGTTTTTTCCACACTAATACAAGTGCAAAACTGGTTTCCTGCACCAACACAAGTGCGAAAAGTGGTTTTTCAACACTATCACAAGTGCAAAAAGTGTTTTTTCGACACTCATACAAGTGCAAAAGTGGTTTCCTGCACCAACACAAGTGCGAAAAGTGGTTTTTCAACACTAACACAAGTGCGAAAAGTGGTTTTTCAACACTATCACAAGTGCGAAAAGTGGTTTTTCCACACTAATACAAGTGCAAAAGTGATTTCCTCCACCAACACAAGTGCGAAAAGTGGTTTTTCAACACTAACACAAGTGCGAAAAGTGGTTTTTCAACACTAACACAAGTGCAAAAAGTGGTTTTTCCACACTAATACAAGTGCAAAAGTGGTTTGCTGCACCAACACAAGTGCGAAAAGTGTTTTTTCAACACTATCACAAGTGCAAAAAGTGTTTTTCCACACTAATACAAGTGCAAAAGTGGTTTCCTGCACCAACACAAGTGCGAAAAGTGGTTTTTCAACACTAACACAAGTGCGAAAAGTGATTTTTCAACACTATCACAAGTGCAAAAAGTGTTTTTCCACACTAATACAAGTGCAAAAGTGGTTTCCTGCACCAACACAAGTGCGAAAAGTGGTTTTTCAACACTAACACAAGTGCGAAAAGTGGTTTTTCAACACTATCACAAGTGCAAAAAGTGTTTTTTCCACACTAATACAAGTGCAAAACTGGTTTCCTGCACCAACACAAGTGCGAAAAGTGTTTTTCAACACTAACACAAGTGCGAAAAGTGGTTTT
Organism: Myxine glutinosa; assembly: GCF_964187855.1. Classification (NCBI taxonomy): domain Eukaryota; kingdom Metazoa; phylum Chordata; class Myxini; order Myxiniformes; family Myxinidae; genus Myxine; species Myxine glutinosa. The sequence continues at coordinate 126,788,187 of NC_136262.1, read as the reverse complement.
TCAACACTAACAAGTGCGAAAAGTGGTTTTTCAACAGTAATACAAGTGCAAAAGTGGTTTTTCAACACTAACACAATTGCGAAAAGTGGTTTTTCAACACTAACACAAGTACGAAAAGTGGTTTTTCCACACTTATACAAGTGCAAAAGTGGTTTCCTGCACCAACACAAGTGCGAAAAGTGGTTTTTCAACCCTAACACAAGTGCGAAAAGTGGTTTTTCCACACTAATACAAGTGCAAAAGTGGTTTCCTGTACCAACACAAGTGCGAAAAGTGGTTTTTCAACACTAACACAAGTGCGAAAAGTGGTTTTTCAACACTAACACAAGTGCGAAAAGTGGTTTTTCAACACTAACACAAGTGCGAAAAGTGGTTTTTCAACACTAACACAAGTGCGAAAAGTGGTTTTTCAACACTAACACAAGTGCGAAAAGTGGTTTTTCAACACTAACACAAGTGCAAAAAGTGGTTTTTCCACACTAATACAAGTGCAAAAGTGGTTTCCTCCACCAACACAAGTGCGAAAAGTGGTTTTTCAGCACTAACACAAGTGCGAAAAGTGGTTTTTCCACACTAATACAAGTGCAAAAGTGGTTTCCTGCACCAACACGAGTGTGAAAAGTGGTTTTTCAACACTATCACAAGTGCAAAAAGTGTTTTTTCCACACTCATACAAGTGCAAAAGTGGTTTCCCGCACCAACACAAGTGCGAAAAGTGGTTTTTCAACACTAACACAAGTGCGAAAAGTGGTTTTTCAACACTAACACAAGTGCGAAAAGTGGTTTTTCCACACTAATACAAGTGCAAAAGTGGTTTCCTGCACCAACACAAGTGCGAAAAGTGGTTTTTCAACACTAACACAAGTGCGAAAAGTGGTTTTTCAACACTAACCCAAGTGCGAAAAGTGGTTTTTCCACACTAATACAAGTGCAAAAGTGGTTTCCTGCACCAACACGTGCGAAAAGCAGTTTTTCAACACTAACACAAGTGCAAAAAGTGGTTTTCCACACTAATACAAGTGCAAAAGTGGTTTCCTGCACCAACACAAGTGCGAAAAGTGGTTTTTCAACACTAACACAAGTGCAAAAGTGGTTTCCTGCACCAACACAAGTGCGAAAAGTGGTTTTTCAACACTAACACAAGTGCGAAAAGTGGTTTTTCAACACTAACACAAGTGCGAAAAGTGGTTTTTCCACACTAATACAAGTGCAAAAGTGGTTTCCTGCACCAACACAAGTGCGAAAAGTGGTTTTTCAACACTAACAAGTGCGAAAAGTGGTTTTTCAACACTAACACAAGTGCGAAAAGTGGTTTTTCAACACTAACACAAGTGCGAAAAGTGGTTTTTCAACACTAACACAAGTGCGAAAAGTGGTTTTTCAACACTAACACAAGTGCGATGGGTGGTTTTTCCACACTAATACAAGTGCAAAAGTGGTTTCCTGCACCAACACAGTGCGAAAAGTGGTTTTTCAACACTAACACAAGTGCGAAAAGTGGTTTTTCAACACTAACACAAGTGCGAAAAGTGTTTTTTCCACACTAATACAAGTGCAAAAGTGGTTTCCTGCACCAACACAAGTGCGAAAAGTGGTTTTTCAACACTAGCACAAGTGCGAAAAGTGGTTTTTCAACACTAAAACAAGTGCGAAAAGCGTTTTTTCAACA